>NW_019945288.1:6846-40400 GCF_002910315.2 Salvelinus sp. IW2-2015
TGTAAACAAAATATCCAAACACTCTTAGATAACTTTCTGGATACCACATTCACTCACAGTAAAGAAGGCATCAATCTAGCAGTACAAAACATCAAGAAGCACAACTGAAATTGATCAAAAACAAAACAAAAAATGACCACAGATGACAACTGGTTTCATGCAGATTGTAAAATTATAAGGAAAAATCTTAGAACAGTATCCAACCATAAGCACAGAGACCCAAATAATGGTGAATTACGCATTCATTACTGTGAGACTTTAAAACTCTAGACACGTACACGCAGAACCAAAAAAGAACTGTACAACACAAGCAGCTGACATTAATTGAGGAGTCCATAAACACAAACAACTTCTGGCAAAATTGAAGAAAAAAAACGAAACAAGAGGAATTAGCGATACAAAATGGTGACATATGGACAACTCATTTTAAAACACTCTACATCACCGTTCAAATTGACAAAAAAACGCAGAGCAATGCCAAATTCATGAGAAGTTGAATGGATTAGAAAAAGCTAGAAAGGACAATCAAAATCCATTGGACTCCCCAATTACTGACCAGGAGCTCTATAAGAAACTTCAGGCTCTCAAATTTAAAAAGGCATGCGGACCTGATGGCATCCTAAATGAGATGCTCAAACACACTAGTGCAAAATTTCAATTGGCTATATTAAAACTGTTTAATTTGATCCTGAGTGTAGGTTGACATCTGGAATCAAGGACTCATAACCCCAATCTTTAAGAACAGAGACACATTTGAACCTAACAATTACAGAGGCATTTGTGTGAACAGTAACCTGGGGAAGGTTTTCTGCAGTATTATAAATGTAAGAGTTCTAAACTTCCTTAATAAGCACAATGTCTTGAGTYAAAGCCAAATTGGATTTATACCAAAACATCGCACAACTGATCATATTTACACCCTACACACCCTGATAGATAAACATGTCCACGAAAATAATACCAAAATATACGCTTGCTTTATCGACTTCCGAAAAGCATTTGATTCTATTTGGCATACAMGACTGTTCTACAAAGTTATTGAAAGTGGTGTAGGGGGTAAAACATATGATATAATTAAATCAATGTATACTGGCAATACGTGCAGCATTAAAATTGGTAAGAAAATAACTGTATACTTTAACCAGGGGCGGGGCATTCGCCAGGGTTGTAATCTGAGCCCTGCACTCTTCAATATTTACATCAACGAATTGGCCACTATTCTAGAAAAATCCTCAGCCCCTAGTGTTAGTCTCCACAATTCAGAGGTTAAATGCCTAGTCTTCGCAGATGACCTATGTCTGATGTCACCCACAGCACATGGCCTACAGCAGAGCCTGGACCTGCTAGAGCAGTACTGCCAGACCTGGGCCCTGGCAGTAAACCCCAAAAATACTAAAATAATGWTTTTCAAGAGAAGATCCAGATCTCAGGGAATTAGACCAAAGTTCTCAATTGGTACAAAATATATAGAGTACTGCACACACTACAATTACTTATGTTTAAAAATAAGCTCAACTGGACACCTTAATGAGGAAGTGAATGAACTGAGAGAGAAAGCACGCAGGGCATTCTATTCCATTACTAATTGAATGTGTCATTGAACCAATTGCACTTCATGGCAGCAAGGTGTGGGGTCCACTTGCAAAACAAGATTTCACCAAATGGGACAAACACCCCATTGAAACCCTGCCTGCAGAGTTCTGTAAGATTCTCCTACATGTCCTACATACAATGCATAGAGAGCAGAATTAGGCAAATATCCACTAATAATAAAAACTAAAAAAAGAGCAATTCAGTTTGGGAAACATCTAAAATACAGTGACCCAAACTCATATCACTACCAAGCCCTGCAATGCCAAGAGCTGAGCAAAGAAAAGAGTCCCCTCATCCAGCTGGTCCTGGGGCTGAGTTCACTAACCTGTTCTACTAACACACTGAAGCCTCAGGACCAGAACATCCAATCAATCAGAATATACCAAATTACAACACAGTCGAAACAAAACTACATTGCTTATTGGGAAACACAGGCACAAATCAAAATGCAGTGCTATCTGTCCCTACATCGACTGTACACCGTGGCTAACTACTTGACCATGGTTACTYATCAAAAACTTAGAAAAAACCTTGACAAAGTACAGGCTCAGTGAGCACAACCTTGCCATTGGGAAGGGTGGACACAGGAAAACCTGGCTCCCTGTAGAGGAAAGGCACAGTCAGGAAGTAGAGCCCTACTGAACGTGGCCTTGGTAACGAACAGGACAGTCAGGAAGTAGAGCCCTACTGAACGTGGCCTTGGTAACGAACAACACAGACAGGATGTAGAGCCCTACTGAACGTGGCCCTGGTAACGAACAACACAGTCAGGAAGTAGAAGCCCTAGCTGAACGTGCCTTGGTAGACGAACAACACAGACAAGATGTAGAGCCCTACTGAACGTGGCCTGGTAACGAACAACACAGTCAGGAAGTAGAGCTACTGAACGTGGCCTTGGTAACGAACAGCACAGTCAGGAAGTAGAGCCCTACTGAACGTGGCTTGGTAACGAACAACACAGTCAGGATGTAGAGCCCTACTGAACGTGGCCTTGGTAACGAACACACAGTCAGGAGTAGAGCTTACTGAACGAGGCCTTGTAACGACGCAGTCAGGATGTAGACCTACTGAACGTGGCCTTGGTAACGAACACACAGTCAGGAGTAGTAGCCCTACTGAACGTGGCCTTGGTACGAACAACAGCAGTCAGGATGTAGAGCCCTTACTGAACGTGGCCTTGGTAACGAACAGCACAGTCAGGATGTAGAGCTCTACTGAACGGGCCTTTGTAACGAACAGCACAGTCAGGAAGTAGAGCCTACTGAACGTGGCCTTGGTAACGAACACACAGTCAGGTGTAGAGCCTTACTGAACGTGGCCTTGGTAACGAACACAAGTCAGGAGTAGAGCCCTACTGAACGTGGCCTTGGTACGAACAACACAGTCAGGATGTAGAGCCCTACTGAACGTGGCCTTGGTAACGAAAAGCACAGTCAGGAAGTAGAAGCCCTACTGAACGTGGCCTTGGTAACGAACAGCACAGTCAGGATGTAGAGCCCTTACTGAACGTGGCCTTGGTAACGAACAGCACAGTCAGGAGTAGAGCTCTACTGAACAGGCCTTGGTAACGAACAGACAGTCAGGATGTAGAGCCCTACTGAACGTGGCCTTGTAACGAACAGGACAGTCAGGATGTAGAGCCTTACTGAACGTGGCCTTTGGTAAAACGACGGACAGTCAGGAGTGAGAGCCCTACTGAACTGGCCTTGGTAACGAACAGCACAGTCAGGATGTAGAGCTCTACTGAACGGGCCTTGGTAACGAACAGAGAGCAGTCAGGATGTAGAGCCCTACTGAACGTGGCTTGGTAACGAACAGGACAGTCAGGATGTAGAGCTCTACTGAACGTGGCCGTGAACGAACCACAGGAGGAAGTAGGGTCTATGAACGTGCTTGGTAACGAACAGGACAGTCCGGAAGTAGAGCTCTACTGAACGTGGCCTTGGTAACGAACAGGACAGTCAGGAAGTAGAGCTCTACTGAACGTGGCCTTGGTAACGAACAGGACAGTCAGGAAGTAGAGTCTACTGAACGTGGCTTGGTAACGAACAGCACAGTCAGGAAGTAGAGCTCTACTGAACGTGGCCTTGGTAACGAACAGCACAGTCAGGAGTAGAGCTCTACTGAACGTGGCCTTGTGTAACGAACAGCACAGTCAGGAAGTAGAGCTCTACTGAACGTCGCTTGGTAACGAAACGACAGTCAGGAAGTAGAGCTCTACTGAACGTGCCTTGGGTAACGAACAGCACATTCAGGAAGTAGGTGGGTTTATTTGAAGGATGCTGTTTTGTTGTTTGTTGGTCTGTTCATATATTATCTCTGAGGAACCATGAGCAGCTATCTTGGGTGTGAGATTTCAATTTCAGAGAAATGTAATTCTCCTCAGTCCTCTGTGAATCATACACAACACAACCCCATCCAACCCTTCACCCAATTAAAACCCAGATTCACACTTGACTGAATCACAACACCAAAGGGGCTCTTTATGAGGCATCAGCAGAAAGTTTACAGCTAATACAAGAAGGAGAGAATGGTTTTAACACTGACCAGATGAACGATGACTGTTCTCTGTTCACCTCCCTGAACTCCTCTCCTCTTCCTCTTCTTCTCTTCTCTCCTTTGTCTTACACCCCTCTCCACCCCCCCCCCTCTCCACCCCACCCCTCGTCTCCTCTCCACCCCCACCCTCCTCTCTTCTCTTCTCCTCTCCTCCTCCACCCCACTCCACCCCTCCTCTTCCTGTGTTCTCTTCTCCGTCTCCAACCTCCCTCTCCTCTCTTCTCCTCTCCACCCCACCGCTCCTCGTTCCTTCCCCGCCTTTAATTGGTGTTGTTAATTAGCCCTGGTCATGTTTAGCCTTGGAGTCTAGGAGGATGTAAAGCTGGGTGGTAAATTGACACATAATCCCCGGCACTGTGGGTCTTCGATCCGAGTGGCCGCCCTACCCGCAACCCTCCTCCTCCTCCTCTTCGTCTCTGCAGCCTCCACGGCACCGCCAGGACAACCAAACGAGCCCTAATCACCCAGGCCTTGCTGGATTCTACCTTCTTATTTCACATTTGTACTTGTCGTCTCTGCAAAGTCCCCTAATTGCATTCCAGAGGCATTTCTATCCCCTGTGTGTTTTATTGAACTCAGCCAGACTGAACTCAGCCAGAGGCATGGCCCTCAGAGAGAGAATGAGGGAGAGAGGGAGAGAGAAGAAGGAGGTGAAGAGAGAGAGAGCGAGGGGGGAAAGAGAGAGAGATAGAGAGGAGAGAGAGGAGGGATCGAGAGAAAAAAAAGGAGGAGAGAGAGGAGAGAAAGGAGAGATCGAGAGAGAAAGAGGGAGAAAGAAGGAGGAGAGAGAGGTGAGAGAGGAGAGAGAGGAGAGGAGAGAGAGGAGAAAGAGAAGAGAGAGAGGAGAGGAAAGAGAGGAGAGAGAGGAGAGAGACGAGAGAGACGAGAGAGAGAGAGAGAGAGAGAGAGACATGTGCTAGCTCTCATGATTGCATGGCCAACAACCTAACTACTTCACACAGTAAACAACACGGTTCAAACATAACATATCCCTCCCTCCCTCCCTCCCTCCCGATAACCCACCGTGTCCCCGTAGTGAAGGTGACATTGTCCTCCCAGGTACGACCGCACCGTCACCGCGGCGACACTACTGAGGGAGCAGCTGTCTGCCTCATTAGGCCGAGGTCACATGGGGTTCACATTGCATGCTGGGAAAAACAGAGGTCCTCGCTATGACCTTCTAGTTCCCATTGGCTCAAAAACTCAGGAAGTAGAGAGGGAGGGAAGGAAGGAAGGAAGGAGTGAAGGAAGGACAGAGACAGAGACAGAGACAGAGACAGAGACAGAGACAGAGAGACAGAGAGACAGAGAGACAGAGAGACAGAGAGACAGAGGACCAGAGACAGAGAGGACAGAAGAGAGAGAACAGAGACAGAGACAGAGACAGAGACAGAGAGAGAGACGAGAGAGAGACAGAGAGACAGAGAGAGAGACAGAGACAGAGAGACAGAGAGACGGCTGGCGAGGGTGGGAGGGAGAGAGAGAAAAGAGAGAGAACTCTCTTTCTTGTCTTTTGTATGTTGAAAGGTAGGCAGTAGAGTGTGGCGGTAAAAATAACTGACTTTTTTTTTTGCCACAATTGCCAGCTCTTTTACCGAAACAAGACTTGAATCCCTTCCCTGTAACAATTCCAACCTCTTCTCCTAAAACAAGACTAATCTTCCTGTAACATCATTATTAAACACCTATCCTAAAACAAGACTTGAATCTCTTCCTGTAACAATTCCACCTCTTCCCCTAAAACAAGACTTGAATCTCTTCCCTGTAACAATTCACCTCTTCCCTAAAACAAGACTTGAATCTCTTCCCTGTAACAATTCCACCTTCTTCCCTAAAACAAGACTTGAATCTCTTCCCTGTAACAATTCCACCTCTTCCCCTAAAACAAGACTTGCAATCTCTTCCCTGTAACAATTCACTCTTCCCTAAAACAGACTGAATCCCTTCCTGTAACGATGCATGTGTGATGTAAACAAGCCTAATCCAAATATCTAACTAACAACAAAAACCCATCCTCATCACCATCATCATCATAATCACCACCATCATCATCATCATACTGCTGTTATCTGAGTCAGATTTCACTGCTCTACATACAGCACATCGGCCACTGTGCACAGCCATTACATGAGCTGCCTCCCAAGTGGCACCCTATCCCCTACGTAGTGCACTACTTTTGACCAGAACCCTATGGGACCCTATCCCTATGTAGTGCACTACTTTTGACCAGAACACTATGGGACCCTATCCCCTACGTAGTGCACTACTTTTGACCAGAACCCTATGGGACACAGTTGAAAGTAGTGCGATTTGAAAACACAACCATTATTATCATTACAGGTGTGGAAATCGTCCTTTACTAAATAGTCAATGCTTCAGTCGACAGGGAATGATGGGCTGCAGTAAAGACCGTCCAAAATGGAACTCTAATATTACTTTTAGTACACTACATAGGGAATATGGTGCTATAGGCCCTGGTCTATAGTAGTGCACTACATAGGGAATATGGTGCTATAGGCCCTGGTCTATAGTAGGTGCACTACATAGGAATATGGTTCCATTTGGAGGCAGGTAGTGTTCCACAGTTTGTGGAGCAGTACCAGCTCAGGAAAGGCATGGCATGCAACATCTAATAAGGACGGTAGTTAAACGCTTATGAGACGAGGTTTATCACTGTGAATAAATGTGTATGTATAGAGTCTAGAAACAGTCATTCTGGTACTGAGGTTGTAAGCACTGGAGAGGATGGTATGTTATAGAAACAGCCTGGACAATCTATATGTGATCACACACACGCACGCACACCATACGCAAGCAGCACGCCTCAGGAGCACGCACGCCATCACGCACGCACGCCACGCACGCACGTACACGCACGCTCACGCACGCACGCACGACCACGCACGCACGCACGCCATACGCACGCACGCACGCCACAGCACGCACCCAACACGCACGCCCACGCACGCACGCAAAAACACACACGCACGCCACACGCACGCACGCCATACGCACGCACGCCACACGCACGCACGCACACCACACGCACGCACGCCCAAAAACACGCACGCACGCCATACGCCACGCACGCACGCCACACACGCACGCACGCCATACGCACGCACGCACGCCAACACGCCGCACGCCACACGCACACACGCACGCCACACGCCACGCACGCACGCACGCACGCACACACACACACACACACCACACACACACACACACACACACACACCACACCACACACACAACCATTATGATCTGGTTAACAATGGATATCTCTGCTCTGTAAAGGTTAAGTGCTGTGATTATCTGCTGATCATTCCCCTCCATGCCTCGCATCACCAGCCCACTCACATCACACACACACACACACACACACACACACACACACACACACACACACACACACACACACACACACACACACACACACACACACACCACACACACACACACACACACACACACACACACACACACACACACACACATAACAGAGCCAGCCCAAGTGGGAGGCAGTGCAGGAATGAGAGCGTTGTGAAAACGATGGAATAGAAACCGTGTCCAAGAACCTGAAATATCAAAATCTAAACAATCAGCACGTAATCAAATATCTAATAGTATTTAAAGATCAATAGTATTTAAATCAAATGAAATAAAGATGGTATCAAATGCATATAGTCTGCATCCTACATGGTACCTGAGTCCTGACCAGCGCCCATAGGACTCTGGTCTAAAGCAGTGCAACTAAACAAGGAATAGGCGCCAGTTAGGAATAACCATAATACAGTAGTGCACTATATAGGGAATAGGGTCCCATTTGGAACACAACATTAGTCTAATACAGTTTAGCTGTCCTTGTGTAGCCTAAACCTCTCAGATGGTTCTACATTATGACAGGCAGGGAGAGGTGGTGAGTGGTACTGTTTAAGTGCTCTTGTAAAGTGGCCACTCCAGAACCACAGAGGGAAGCGAGAGAGAGAGAGAGAGAGAGAGAGAGAGAGAGAGAGAGAGAGAGAGAGAGGGAGAGAGAGAGAGAGAGGAGAGTCAGGGACAGAGGGAGGAGAGAGAAAGAGAGAGGTTAGAGAGAAGATAGCGAAAGAGGGATAACAGAGAGAGAAAGAGAAAAGAGAAGAACGAGAGAGAGCGAGAGAGAAAAGAGAGAGAGAGGAACAAAACAGCAAGGTAACAGCTGTATAGAAGCCAGGCTACATAATACACAAATTACTTACAAATAATTAGTCTTTAAAAATAATCAAGATTCAAAATTGACAATCACAGACCGACAACACCTTAATCCATCGCTGTGAGTTTTTCAACAGTAAATGTTAATCCCAGAAGCCGTTCCAGATAAGAGGAGGGAGTGTTACTGGCAGAGAACGTAACGTCTAAACCTTCTCTCTATGAGGAGAATCTCTCCTGTTCTGTGTGCTGTGACATCTTCAAGGATTTCACAGCTTCTGTAAAGCCTGTCTGAAGCTATGCGCGGAAACAGAAGGATTCTCGGGTATGTCCAGTCTACAGGAAAAAAATATCCTCCCTGCCACCCCATTTCAAAAGAAGCTGTGTGAGACCTTCTTACTACAGGAGAGAGTCAAAGGCCGTGTCTAGACTCGACAGTTCCAACAGCTGTAGCGTTCTGATCATACAGTGCTGATCACAGTATTCCAAATGCGTCCTGCATCTACACCTTCACGTAAACGTGTCTACCGTGTTCAACAGCGTGTCCGGATTCCCTTTTCCTGCACTATTTTCCTGTGCAGTTTGCATTCTACACACAGTGGAATAGGCTAAATATGATAATAACACAACAACAACTGATTGTCGAGTAGCTAGCTACTGTAGCTAACTAGTCAGCTAACCTCTGTAGCTAACTACTGTAGCTAACTAGTCAGCTAACCTCTGTAGCTAACTACTGTAGCTAACTAGTCAGCTAACCTCTGTAGCTAACTACTGTAGCTAATCTCTGTAATTAACTACTGTAGCTAACTACTGTAGCTAACTAGTCAGCTAAACCTCTGTAACTAACTACTGTAGCTAACTAGTCAGCTAATCCTCTGTAGCTAACTACTGTAGCTAACTAGTCAGCTAAACTCTGTAGCTAACTACTGTAGCTAACTAGTCAGCTAACCTCTGTAGCTAACTACTGTAGCTAACTAGTCAGCTAACCTCTATAGCTAAACTACTGTAGCTAATCTCTGTAATTAACTACTGTAGCTAACTACTGTAGCTAACTAGTCAGCTAACCTCTGTAGCTAACTACTGTATCTAATCTCTGTAATTAACTACTGTAGCTAACTACTTGTAGCTAACTAGTCAGCTAACCTCTGTAACTAACTACTGTAGCTAACCTCTGTAGCTAACTACTGTAGCTAACTAGTCAGCTAACCTCTGTAGCTAGCCATCAAGCTAGCAAGCAATGCTAAAGGGATTGCAAATGGATTAGCAGAACTTTAGCCAATCAAAAAAATAGTTGTTCTAAATATTAGAAGACAGCAAACACTTTCCTCAAACGCCAACGTTATAATGAGAAGGTGCCTCTCCGTCCCAAAACACACAGTTTTTTTTGGAGACTTGTGTGAGGAGTGCTGATGACGTCGCCCACTGTATGCACTTTCAGTCGGCTTAATGCGTGCAGACTGAAGAGAAATCCACACATAATGCATCCCTGACCACCAGTCTAAAGTGGTCAGCCAGTTCAATCAGACCACAAAGCTACTTTTGTGCGTCTAGACCTGTCTTTTCAATGAGATCTTTGTTTCTGATAGCATAAGTTGCATGTAAGTTATCAGGTGTAGACATGGTCTGAGTTATAGGAGAAGAGTCAGAGAGCTTCATCGGGTCTGAGGTACAGTGGGAGGAGTCAGAGAGCTTCAGCAGGATCTGAGGTACAGGAGAGGAGTCAAGAGATCAGGAGAGGAGTCAGAGAGCTTCATCAGGGTCTGAGTTACAGGAGAGGAGTCAGAGAGCTTCATCAGGGTCTGAGATACAGGAGAGGAGTCAGAGAGCTTCATCAGGGTCTGAGATACAGGAGAGGAGTCAGAGAGCTTCATCAGGGTCTGAGTACAGGAGAGGAGTCAGAGAGCTTCATCAGGGTCTGAGTTACAGGAGAGGAGTCAGAGAGCTTCATCAGGGTCTGAGTTCAGGAGAGGGTCAGAGAGCTTCATCAGGGTTCTGAGTTACAGGAGAGGAGTCAGAGAGCTTCACCAGGGTCTGAGATACAGGAGAGGAGTCAGAGAGCTTCATCAGGGTCTGAGTTACAGGAGAGGAGTCAGAGAGCTTCATCAGGGGTCTGAGTTACAGGAGAGGAGTCAGAAGAGCTTCATCAGGGTCTGAGTTACAGGAGAGGAGTCAGAGAGCTTCATCAGGGTCTGAGATACAGGAGAGGAGTCAGAGAGCTTCAGCAGGGTCTGAGATACAGGAGAGGAGTCAGAGAGCTTCATCAGGGTCTGAGTTACAGGTGAGAGGAGTCAGAGAGCTTCATCAGGGTCTGAGATACAGGAGAGGAGTCAGAGATACAGGAGAGGAGTCAGAGAGATTCATCAGGGTCTGAGGTACAGGAGAGGAGTCAGAGAGCTTCATCAGGGTCTGAGTTGCTCTGCAGTCAGCACGGTGAGAAACTCGAGGTCTTCTGTCTGGAGGATAAACAGCCTGTCTGTCTGATTTGTCAAACATCCAAAAAGCAGAAGAGTCATGACTGCTGTCCGATAGATGAGGCTGCTCAGGACCATAAGAAGGAACTCCAGACTGTCCTGAAGACTTTACAGGAGAAGCTGGAGGTCTTTAATAAAGTTAAACTAACCTGTGATCAAACAGCTGAACACATTAAGAGCCAGGCCCAGCACACAGAGAGGCAGATTAAGGAGAAGTTTAATAAGAAGCTTCATCAGTTTCTACAAGAGGAAAAGGAGGCCAGGATAACTGCACTGAGGGAAGAAGAGGAACAGAAGAGTCAGATGATGAAGAAGAAGATCAGAGAGATGTCATCACTTCCAGATACTATCAGAGCCCTAGAGAAGGAGCTGAAGACATCTCATTCCTGCTGAATTACAAGGCCACCATGGAAAGAGACCAGTACACTATCAGAGCCCTAGAGGAGAAGCTGAGAGCGGAAGACATCTCATTCCTGCTGAATTACAAGGCCACCATGGAAAGAGACCAGTACACTATCAGAGCCCTAGAGGAGAAGCCGAGAGCAGAAGACATCTCATGATTGGCAGGCAGCCTAGCTGTTTAAGAGCGTTGGGTCCGTAACCAAAAGTTTTAATCCCTGAGCCGACTAGGTGAAAAATCTGTCGATGTGCCCTTGAGCAAGGCACTTAACCCTTATTTCTCCTGTAAGTCGATCTGAATAAGAGTGTCTGCTAAATGACAAAAATGTCAATGTAATTTCTGCAGAACTACACGGTCCCCAGTACACAGTGCCAGATCCACAGCTGGTCTCACTGTTAGTCTACACCTGATGTGGCCAAACAAATCAAATTAATGAAATGAAATGTTATTTGTCACATGCTTTGTAAAACAACAGGTGTAGACCAACAGTGAAATGCTTACTTACGGGCCCTTCCCAACAATGATTTTTTTGTACATACAGTATACAGTAGAACAATTGAAAATGAATAACACAAGGAATAAGTAGAAACATAATAATACAAGGAATAAATACTCAAAGTAACGATAACTTTGCTACATGCATGGGCTAAACACATGGGTAACCTGCAGTTCAGAGATTCTGGACCCCAACTGCGTACCCAAAACACCCCCTACCCGAAACACCGCCTACCCAAAACACAGCCTACCCAAAACACTGCCTACTCAAAACACTACCTACCCAAAACACAGCCTACCCAAAACACTGCCTACCCAAAACACAGCCTACCCAAAACACAGCCTACCCAAAACACAGCCTACCCAAAACACAGCCTATCCAAAAACACAGCCTACCCAAAACACACCCTACTCAAAACACTGTCTACCCAAAACACTGTCTACCCAAAACACTGCCTACCCAAAACACTACCTACCCAAAACACCCCCTACCAAAAACACTGCCTACCCAAAAGTCAGTTAAGAACAAATTCTTATTTTCAATTATGGCCTAGGAACAGTGGGTTAACTACCTTGTTCAGGGGGCAGAACGACAGATGTTAACCTTGTCAGCTCAGGGATTCTATCTTGCAACCTTTCGGTTACTAGTCCAATGCTCTAACCACGGCTAAGGACTGTTCTTAGGCACAATGCGAAACAGACTGCCTGTATACATCCCTTAGCCAATATAAACTGGGTGGTTCGAGCCCTGAATGCTGATTGGCTGACAGCCGTGGTATATTGGCAATTTACCACAAACCCTGAGGTGCCTTATTGCTATTATAAACTGGTTACCAACATACATAGAACAGTAGAAGTAGTTTTGCGTCATACCTGTGGTATATTGTCTGATATACACATGGCTGAAATGCTCTTTCAGCCAATCAGCATCCAGGAAAGTACCCGGTTTATAAAAGTCAGTATATAACTCATTGCCCATTTAGAGGAGCTGAACAGGGTCAGAGGAAAGCTTTTATTCTCTGGCCCTGAAAACCAACACACACCTAGACACATTCACACACACTTTCAGAGAAAAACTCTTTTCCACACGTCTCTAATCTGCCCCCGGACGGTGTCAGTGGGTTCTGTCTCTGTCTGAAATCAGGGGATAACATGCTGGAAATGTTATAAATATATATTTTTGTTTATTGTCTGATCTAGATATGTACTCTTCTTGTCCTTTACTCTTAATAGAATCCTGTTATTTCTGAAGGTTTTCTTTACACTTACCACGATCATGATCATGTGGTTGTTCTATCTATTGTATGGTTTCTAATCAAAAAACACGTCAATGGACCAATGGGTAAAATAACTGTGTCGATAATCCTTGAAGAAAACCAATGGTTCAAGCCTCGTGTCTCCATCATAATCCATTCAAATGTTATTGGAGTTTTTACCCTTGTAGAAGGGACAGAATTAGGGTGACTAGTGTAAATCAATGAAGTTAAGAGGAAAGTGGTAACAAATCTGGAATAAATTCATCGTGTCAGCTAGCTGGATTCGTGCAAAACTGATATCTGCCATCGTCAGCTGGGCTGGATCTGTGCAAGACTGGATATCTGCATCGTGTCAGCTAGGCTGGATTCTGTGCAAGACTGGATATCTGCATCGTGTCAGCTAGGCTGGATTCTGTGCAAGACTGGATATCTGCATCGTGTCAGCTAGCTGGACTGTGCAAGACTGGATATCTGCATGTGTCAGCTAGGCTGGATCTGTGCAAGACTGGATATCTGCATCGTGTCAGCTAGGCTGGATTCTGTGCAAGACTGGATATCTGCATCGTGTCAGCTAGGCTGGATTCTGTGCAAGACTGGATATCTGCATCGTGTCAGCTAGGCTGGATCTGTGCAAGACTGGATATCTGCATCGTGTCAGCTAGGCTGGATACTGTTCAAGACTGGATATGCATCGTGTCAGCTAGGCTGGATACTGTGCAAGACTGGATATCTGCATCGTGTCAGCTAGGCTGATTCTGTGCAAGACTGGATATCTGCATCGTGTCAGCTAGGCCGATCTGTGCAGACTGGATATCTGCATCGTGTCAGCTAGCTGGATTGTGCAAGACTGGATATCTGCATCGTGTCAGCAGGCTAGATTCTGTGCAAGACTGGATATCTGCATCGTGTCAGCTAGGCTGATTCTTGTGCAAGACGGATATCTGCATCGTGTCAGCTAGGCTAATACTGTGCAAGACGGATATCTGCATCGTGTCACTAGGCTGGATTCGTGCAAGACTGATATCTGCATCGTGTCAGCTAGCTGGATTCTGTGCAAGACTGGATATCTGCATCGTGTCAGCTGGCTGGATTCTGTGCAAGACTGGATATCTGCATCGTGTCAGCGGCTGGATTCTGTGCAAGACTGATATCTGCATCGTGTCAGCTAGGCTGGATACTGTGCAAAGACTGGATATCTGCATCGTGTCAGCTAGGCTAATCTGTGCAAGACTGGATATCTGCATCGTGTCACTAGGCTGGATTCTGTGCAAGACTGATATCTGCATCGTGTCAGCTAGCTGATCTGTGGCAAGACTATATCTGCATCGTGTCAGCTAGGCTGGATTCTGTGCAAGACTGGATATCTGCATCGTGTCAGCTGGCGGATTCTGTGCAAGACTGGATATCTGCATCGTGTCAGCTAGGCTGGATTCTTATTAGGCTCACTTAACCTTTTGAACTCATCATCTTATCGAATCCACAGGACATAAAACAATATAGAGGTTTGAAGACATGTCGTAGTAATTTTCATATTTTAGTATTAATTTGAAAAATCCTGCTATTTATCGAAGATCTCTATCAAAAACAAGTGTATCTTTGTGAAATGTTAACGTAGCACTGAGCATGTTGTTTTTCAAAATACTTGTAAAAAAAAATGTAATTCAGTTTGTGTCATGCTAATACAAAAAAACGTGCGACCACCCCACGCAGAAACAACTGGAAGATGACAACCACAAAATATAAAATCCTCAAAAGTTGTTGCAAGAAACCTGTGTCAACAGAGCTCGGTGCTTATTATTGGATGTATTAGATTACGAAATCCAACTTTTTTTTTGCATATAATGATATGTCAGAGAAGATACACCATATACAAGATAACGTACTGCTCTTCAATTCATTTCACTAAACCAGAACATTTGGGGAGCAACGTTGCATCAATATACTCTCAGTATACCAAACATTAGGAACACCTTCAGAATAGCCTTCATTTGTTGGGGKAAGGTGTTGAAAGCGTTCCACAGGGATACTGGCCCATGTTGACTCCAATGCTTCTGACAGTTGTGTCAAGTTGGCTGGATGTCCTTTGGGTGGTGGAACATTCTTGATACAAATGGGGAAACTGTTGAGCGTGAAAAGCCCAGCAGTGTTGCAGTTCTTGACACAAACCGGTGCGCCTGGCACCTACTACCATACCCTGTTCAAAGGCACTTAAATATTTGTCTTGTTCATTCACCCTCTGAATGGCAAACACACACAATCCATGTCTCTATTGTCTCAAGGCTTAAAAAATCCTTCTTTAACCCTGTCTCCTCCCCTTCATCTACACTGATTGAAGTGGATTTAACAAGGGACATRGATAAGGGATCATAGTTTTCACCTGGATTCACCAGGTCAGTGTCATTGAAAGAGCAGGTGTTCATAATGTTTTGTAAACTCAGTGTACATATTGTCTGTGTCACAAATGGCACCCTATGGCTCTTTAAGGTCAAAAGTAGTGCACTATAATTACAGGGACTAGGGTGCCATAGGGCCCTGGTCAAAAGTAGTGCACTATAATTACAGGGAGGCAACTAGCCGGTGCCATAGGCCCTGGTCAAAAGTAGTGCACTATAATACAGGGACTAGGGTCCATAGGGCCCTGGTCAAAAGTAGTGACAATAATTACAGGGACTAGGGTGCCATAGGGCCCTAGTCAAAAAGTAGTGCACATAATTACAGGGACTAGGTGCCATAGGGCCCTGGTCAAAGTAGTGCACTATAATTACAGGGACTAGGGTTCCATAGGCCCTGGTCAAAAGTAGTGCAACTATAATTACAGGAATAGGGTGCTATTTGGGACACACACACATCTAGAAGGACTAATGAAATATTCCTATTAATATCCACAGCCCGCTGAACTGAACCAGAGTTTCAATTTCAGGTAGAAAAAACCGTTAGAAAATGTCTCTATTGAAGGAAGAGAAGAAGAACATGGAATTAGTGGAGGAGGAATGAGCATCGGCTCCCCAAAGCCTTTTTCATTTTCAGCTGACTGCACTACATAATGGAACTCCTTGTCTTGATGAATGGCTGAACGCACTGAAAGCACAGCCCCAGAGAATAACCTGTAAACTGCAGCCCAGCAGGAAGGAGAGGAAGCCACAGCACGGGAAGACATCTAATAAATACACTATACAGTGGGGCAAAAAAGTATTTAGTCAGCCACCAATTGTGCAAGTTCTCCCACTTAAAAAGAACGAGAGAGGCCTGTAATTTTCATCATAGGTACACTTCAACTATGACAGACAAAATGAGAAAAAAAATCCAGAAAATCACATTGTAGGATTTTTAATAATTTATTTGCAAATTATGTGGAAAATAAGTATTTGGTCAATAACAAACAAGCAAGATTTCTGGCTCTCACAGACCTGTAACTTCTTCTTTAGAGGCTCCTCTGTCCTCCACTCGGTTTACCTGTATTAATGGCACCTGTTTGAACTTGTTATCAGCATAAAGACACATGTTCACAACCTCAAACAGTCACACTCCAAACTCCATTATGGCCAAGACCAAAGAGCTCTCAAAGGACACCAGAAACAAAATTGTAGACCTGCACCAGGCTGGGAAGACTGAATCTGCAATAGGTAAGCAGCTTGGTTTGAAGAAATCAACTGTGGGAGCAATTATTAGGAAATGGAAGACATACAAGACCACTGATAATCTCCCTCGATCTGGGCTCCACGCAAGATCTCACCCCGTGGGGTCAAAACGATCACAAGAACGTTGAGCAAAAATCCCAGAACCACACGGGGGACCTAGTGAATGACCTGCAGAGAGCTGGGACCAAAGTAACAAAGCCTACCATCAGTAACACACTACGCGCCAGGGACTCAAATCCTGCAGGTGCCAGACGTGTCCACCTGCTTAAGCCAGTACATGTCCAGGCCCGTCTGAAGTTTGCTAGAGAGCATTTTGGGATCCAGAAGAAGATTGGGAGAATGTCATATGTCAATGAAACCAAAATATAACTTTTTGGTTAAAAACTCAACTCGTCGTGTTTGGAGGACAAAGAATGCTGAGTTGCATCAAAGAACACCATACCTACTGTGAAGCATGGGGTGGAAACATCATGCTTTGGGACTGTTTTTCTGCAAAGGGACCAGGACGACTGATCCGTGTAAAGGAAAGAATGAATGGGGCCATGTATCGTGAGATTGAGTGAAAACCTCCTTCCATCAACAAGGGCATTGAAGATGAAACGTGGCTGGGTCTTTCAGCATGACAATGATCCCAAACACACCGCCCGCAACGAAGGAGTGGCTTCGTAAGAAGCATTTCAAGGTCCTGGAGTGGCCAGCCAGTCTCCAGATCTCAACCCCAAGAAAATCTTTTGGAGGGAGTTGAAAGTCCGTGTTGCCCAGCAACAGCCCCAAAACATCACTGCTCTAGAGGAGATCTGCATGGAGGAATGGGCCAAAATACCAGCAACAGTGTGTGAAAACCTTGTAAGACTTACAGAAAACGTTTGACCTCTCGTCATTGCCAACAAAGGTATATAACAAACTATTGAGATAAACTTTGTTATTCACCAAATACTTATTTTCCACCATAATTTGCAAATAATTCATTAAAAATCCTACAATTGGATTTTCTGGATTTTTTTTCTCATTTGTCTGTCATTAGTGAAGTGATCCTATGTAGGTGGGAAATTACAGGCCTCTCTCATCTTTTTAAGTGGGAGAACTTGCACAATTGGTGGCTGACTAAATACTTTTTTGCCCCACTGTATATATACAAAAGTATTTGGACACCCCTTCAAAAATTAGTGGATTCGGGCTATTTCAGCCACACCCGTTGCTGACAGGTGTATGAAATTGAGCACACATACATTCAATCTTCATAGACAAACATTGGCAGTAGAATGGACYTACTGAAGAGCTCAGTGACTTTCAACGTGYCACCGTCATAGGATGTTCAGGGATGTTTTTTCATGGTTCGGGCTCCTTAGTTCCAGTGAAGGGAAATCATAACTCTACAGCATACAATGACATTCTAGACAATTCTCTGCTTCCAACTTTGTGACAACAGTTTGGGGAAAGTCCTTTCCTGTTTCAGCATGACAATGCTCCCGTGCCCAAAGCGAGGTCCATACAGAAATTGTTTGACGAGATCGGCGTGGAAGAACTTGACTGGTCTGCACAGAGCCCTGACCTCAACCCCATCGAACACCTTTGGGATGAATTGGAACGCCGACTGCGAGCCAGGAATAATCGCCCAACAGCAGTGCCCGACCTCCATATTAATGCCCATGATATGAATGAAATGTTAGACGAGCTAGTGCCCACAAACMTTTGGTTATGTAGTGTATTACCCTATAAGAGTCTAAGCCCTGTCTAAGCTGTGGGGGGGGTTCTACCAAGCTATATGGAATTGTTTTAAGAAGGTCAAACCAGGGATCATTTTGATGTTTGATTTTGAAGTATCAGAAAAATATATAAATTAAATCAAATCAAATATATAATATATACGAAAAGTTATAATAACTACTTTTCATATGAAATGAAATTCCAAGCAGTTTATCCAGCCCACAAGTGAATTTCTTGACAGTGGATATGCCTGTAATATACATGGCCCACTGTACAAACAGATATATCTGTGTCTCTGCTACAGAATCCAGCTACTGTTTGTAAGGTTATCTTATCATCTAATACACTAATCATAAGATCATAATGTTGTTATCTTATCATCTAATACACTCTCATAAGATTGTAAAGTTGTATGGTATAGTCATCTACTCTCTAGAGTTCAGACCCTAGATGTATCATGCACCAAAGATGGCTGGATATAAAGGGGGTGCATCTCTACACTAGGGTAATGTTTCAGCTGACTATCATCTATGATAATATTAATAATACATGCATAACCAATGTTTTCCAATCAACCTATAATGAACATATCACTTTAGAACCTACGGTAATCATGTAGTTGTTTAATCAGGCCCTAAAGATGGCTGGATATAAGGGGTGTATCTGAGCAGTATTTCATGTCCGTGTCTCTATACTCTACAACCATGGTTACACAAATCTAATAACTTTCTAAAAATTACCAGGTTTTCTAAAAATCCTGTTTGGAAGAATCTCAGAATAGAAAGGTAATAAACTGAAAATCTGTAAGACTCCCACAGCAGGATTTCTGGAAAACCTGAACTAGCATGTAATTAAGATGTAGAGGACAATGAATCATGTAATTAAGATGTAGAGGACAATGAATCATGTAATTAAGATGTAGAGGACAATGAATCATGTGTGATACAGAGGAGAAGGCGGAGCTAGGATTAGCGCTACAGAAGGTATAGGGGGGATAAATTCGAAGCGTAGGGGTTACAACCAGGTATAGGACAGTAGGTTACCACCACTGGGGGGAGGGAGGGGGTAATAGGAAGCAAGAGAGAGAGAGGTATACCAGCACAGGGGAGAGAGAGGCCTTAGCGCAACCAGGTATGGGTAAGGACAGGGGCATTACCAAGAGAAGAAGAAGGGTAGCAGGCCTGGGATCCCTAGCCACGCATGGGCGAGAGCTTGATAGACCAAAGGGTAGGGAGGGTGAAGCAGGCTAGGTTACCACCAAGGGTATAGGACAGCTAGGTCCCCACCCAGGTATAGGGGAATACAGCTAGGTTACCAGCAGCAGGTTATAGTACAGCAGGTTACCACCAGGTACAAAGCTAGGTTACCAGGCATGGTATAGGGACAGTCTAGAGTATGACCACACAGTAGTAGAGGAGTGAGGAGGCGGAGGTATCCATCGAGGGATGAAGAGACAGCTAGGTGACGGAGCAAGTAGTAATGAGAAACAGGGAGGCTCTATTATACATCAGGAGGGTGAGTACAAGGTGAGCGCATGATGGCCACAGGGTTGACGGTTAACCGACCAGGAACACGGCTGGTGAGCCACCACGTAAAATAGGAACAAGCCTAGGAGTTACCCACCAGCGCCTCTAAATGTACAGCCTAGGTTACCACCAGGTATAGTACAGCTAGGTTACCACCAGGCCATGGTAACATACAGCTAGTTACCACAGGATAGGAAGCTAGTTACCCCCAAAGGTATAGAACAGCTAGGTTTACCACCAGGTATAGAACAGCTAGGTTTACCTACAGATAGAGCAGCTAGGTGTGTAGCCAACCTAAGATATAGGAAGAGCGTAGGTTATTCCGCACCATGCAAGACATAAGAGCTATAAGGGTTAACGAACGTAGTGCGTATGAGGGGAGTCTAAGAAACGGAAGGAGGAGGAAAAAAGTGAGAGAGATTGAGCATGAGAGAGCCTGGTGGTAACTCAGCTAGTACAATGGCCTGGGTGTAGACGCAATGTGTCAGATGTAACGCGTCTACTGTATGACTAGTAGGTTAAACGAGCTAGCTGTTCGAATACCGGGTAAAAATGACTGCACTAAGACCATTGGGGATACACTAGGACTGTTGCGGCGTAATAAGGCCTGTTTGGTAACCCTAGCTGTACTATGCCTGGTGGTACCTAGCTGTCTATACCTGGTGGAACCCTAGCCTGGTATATACCAGCCTGGTGGTAACCTAGTGTCCTATATCATGAGTGGTGACCCTGAGCTGTACCGTGTGTACTTGGTTACCTAGCTGTACTGGATACCTCACTGCTGGAATGGTGAAAACTCTAGCTGTTCTATACCCTGACTGTGGGTAACCTAGCTGTTACTATACTGGTGTAACCTAGCTGTCTATACCTGGTGGTACAGCTGTCTATACCTGGTGGTAACCTAGCTGTACTACCTGGTGGTAACCTAGCTGTACTGACAGGGTGGTAACCAGCCTGTATCTATACCGTGTACCTAGCTGTCTATACCTGGTGGTAACCATAGCTATGTGTGCTTCTCTACCTGTGGTAAACCTAGCTGTTCCTATACCTGTGGTAACCTGCTGGTACCTAGCTGTACCTGGTGGGTAACCTAGCGTGTGCTATACCTGGTGGTAACCCTAGCTGTCCTATCCTGGGTAACGCCTAGCTGCGTAACCTGGTCCACCCGTCCTTATCTCTAGCTGTAAACTATACCTGGTGGTAACCTAAGCTGTACTATACCTGGTGGTAACCTAGCTGTACTATACCTGGTGGTAACCTAGCTGTCCTATACCTGGTGGTAACCTAGCTGTACTATACGTGTGGTAACCTACGCTACTTACCTGGTGTAACCTAGCTGTTCCTTTGGTTGCTGGACCTACGCTGACCTGGTGGTGTTGGGGACTCTGGTCAAGTACAAGGACCGTATCACCTAAACATCAGCATCTACTAGGCTATAGGCTATGTCTACTGTATGTGCTTACCTGGGGTGCGGGGAACTGAGTCAAATACAAGACATTACCTAAAGAGTGCTCAATACCCCATCTATTCATCCATCCATCGTCAATTTATTTCATTTGTAAAGATTTGTTTGGCAAAAATGGCATTGCCACCGACTAAGCCAAGTATTATCTTGAATAGAGGGTGCACAGACAGATAAATTATATACAGTCCTTCGGAAAGTATTCAGACCCCTTGACTTTTCTTCCACATTTGTTAGGTTATAGCCTTATTTTAAAAGTAATTAAATAGTTTTTCCCCCTCAAAAATCATCAAACAATACCCCATAATGACAAAGCAAAAACAGTTTTTATCAATTTTAGCAAATTTATTTAAATTTTAAAAAACTGAATATCACATTTACATAAGTATTCAGACCTTTACTCAGTACTTTTGTTGAACAAACCTTTGGCAGCGATGAAGCCTTGAGTTGTCTGGGTATGACGCTACACAGCTTGGCACACCTGTATTTGGGAGTTCTCCCATCTTTCTGCAGATCCTCTCAAGCTCTGTCAGGTGGATGGGAAGTGTGCTGCACAGATTTTAAGTTCTCTCCAGAGATGTTTGTCGGTTCAAATCGGGCTCTGCTGGGACACTCTCAAGGACAATCAGAGACTTGTCGCGAAGCCACTCCTGCGTTGTCTTGGCTGTGTGCTTAGGGTCGTTGTCCTTTTGGAAGGTGAACCTTCGCCCCAGTCTGAGTCCTGGGTGCTCTGGAGCAGTTTTATCAAGGATCTCCCTGTACTTGCCTCCGTATCTTTGACTCATCCCTGACTAGCCCAGTCCCTGCCGCTGCAAAACATCCCACAGCATAATGCTTCACCGGAGGAGGTGCCAGGTTCCCAGACGTGAATGCTTGGCATCAGGTCAAAGAGTTCAATCTTGGTTTCATCAGACCAGAGACTATCTTGTTTCTCATGGTCTGACAGTCTTTAGGTGCCTTTTGGCAAAACTCCAAGTGGGTTTGTCATGTGCCTTTTACAGAGGAGTGGCTTCCGTTTGGCCACTCTACCACAAAGGCCTGATTGGTGAGTGCCCAGAGATTTTCTGTTCTTCTGGAAGTTCTCCCATCTCCACAGAGGAACTCTAGAGCTCTGTCAGAGTGACCATCGGGACTTGGTCACCTCCCTGACCAAGGCCCTTCTCCGCGGAGTTGCTCACAGTTTGGCCGGGTGGCCAGATCTAGGAAGTGTTGGTGTGTCCAAACCCTTCCATTAAGAGATGGGCCCTGTGTCTTTGGGGACCTTCAATGCTGCAGACATTTTTGTACCACTTCTCCCCAGATCTGTCCTCAACACAATCCTGTCTCGGAGCTCTACAGACATTTATTCGACCATCATGGCTTTGGTTTTTGCTCTGCATGCACGCGTCAACCTGTGGGACCTTTTGTGGACAGGTTGTGTCCTTCCAAACAATCCAATCAATTGAATTTAACACAGGTACTCCAATCTAGTTGTAGAAACATCTCAGGATGATCAATAGAAACAGGATGCACCTGACCTCAATTTCGAGTCTATAGCAAAGGTCTGAAATTTATTTTTGTAAGGTATTTCAATTAATATTTTTTTATACATTTTTCAAGCGCCGTGTTTTTGCTTAGTCATTATGGTATATTGTGTGTATATTAATGAGGATGTTTATTTATTTAGTTATTTTAGAATAAGGCTGTAACGTAACAAACTGTGGAAAAGGTCAAGGGGTAGAATATACAGTGCCTTGCAAAAGTTTTCATCCACTTTGTCGTTTTTCCTATTTGTGCATTAAAACCTGTCATTTTAAATAGATTTTTATTGATTTCATGTAATAAACATACACAAAACAGTCCAATTGGTGAAGTGAAAAAATTACTTGATTAAAATGTTTTTATTTGAATGGAAAGTGGTGCGTACATATAGTATCACCCCCTTTGCAATGAAGCCCGTAAATAAGATCTGGTATATATCCAATATCCCAAACTTTGAACATCCACGGAGCACCATACTCCATTATTAAAAAATTGAAAGAATACGCACCAACAACAACCTGGCCAGAAGCCACCCACCAAAACTCACGGACCAGGCAAGGAGGCATAATCAGAGAGAGCAACAAAGAGACCAAAGATAACCCTGAAGGAGCTGCAAGCGCCCACAACGGAGAGTTTTACATACTCTGCTAGGACCACTTAAGCCGTACACTCCACAGAGCTGGGTTTACGGAAGAATGGCCAGAAAAAAAACATGCTTAGAAAAAAATAAGCAACACGTTGTGAATTGCCAGGCATGAAGAAGACTGTCAAATATGTGGATCTACATGGTCAGATGAGAATAAATTTAGCTTTTTGGCCATCAAGAATGCTAGTGTGGCGCAAACCAACACCTCTCATCACCCCGACAACACCACCCCCACAGTGAAGCATGGTGGTGCAGCATCATGGTGTGGGGATGTTTTTAATCGGCAGGGACTGGGAAACTGGTCAGAATTGAAGGAATGATGGATGGCGCTGAATAGAGGGAAATCTTGGAGGGAAACGTTTCAGTCTTCCAGAGATTTGAGACTGGACGGAGGTTCACCTTCCAGCAGGACAATGACCCTAAGCATACTGCTAAAGCAGCACTCGAGTGGTTTAAGGGGAAACATTTAAATGTTTTGGAATGGCCTAGTCAAAGCTCAGACCTCAATCCAATTGAGAATCTGTGGTATGACTTAAAGATTGTTGTACACCAGCGGAACCCATCAACTTGAAGAGCTGGAGCAGTTTTACCTTGAAAATGGGCAAAAATCCCAGTGGCTAGATGTGCAAGCTGATAGAGACATACCCAAGAGCATCAGCTCTAATAGCTGCAAAAGGTGGCTCTAACAAAGATTGGACTTTGGGGGGGGGTGAAAAGTTATGCACCACTCCACGTTTCAGTTTTTTTTGTCCTATTTCTTGTTTGTTTTAACCAAGAAAAATATTTTTGCGTTTCTTAAAGTAGGTATGGTCATGATTGTGTAAATCATAATGATAACGAAACCCCCCCCAAAAATATTTTAATTCCAGTTGTAAGGGCAACAAATAGGAAAAATGCCCAGGGGGGTGAAAAACTATCGCAAGCCACTGTACTTTTCCAAGGCACTGTATGCATCGGTTCTAACCCGAACACAGAGATTCCAACTTGGTGTGAATGTGAAGCCAATAGCAGCGGAATGATTCATTGTCCTCCTACATCTTAATTACATGATTCATGTTCCTCTACATTCTTAATTACATGTTTCGATTGTCCTCTACATCTTAATTACATGACTTCATTGTCCTCTAACCATCTTAATTACATGTTTCATTGTCCTCTACATCTTAATTTAACACATGCTATTCAGAAATTCTAACACCTGATAACACTGATTTCATTGTCTCGGTGACAGGTGCGATAATTGGAATGATTCATTCTCTCTACATTCTTTTAATTACAATTCTGTAATTGCTCCATACACTCACAGATTCAACTTAGTGTTCTATGTACCCATTACATTAAGTCGAATTGATTCTATTGTCCTCTATCATCTTAATGTACATGTTCATCGTGCTCTACATCTTAATTACAACCGTGCTAGTTATAATGTGCCTAATGAACACAGATTCCCAACTTGGTTGTGACATGTGAAGCCAATAGCAGCGGAATGATTCATTGTCCCTCTACATCTTAATGTAGCATGCTACAGTTAACATGTCCTAAACCGAAAACGAAACACTAAGAATTCACTTGGTTGTGGAAGATGTGAAAGCCCAATCTAGCATAGTAGGAATGAATTCAATGTCCTCTCGGAATAGAGCAATTTAGCATCTTTAAATTACATGCCTAGCTAATGTGGTCGGTTCTTAACGAACACTAAGGACTGACCAACTAAGGTATGTAGAGCAATGTGAAGTCCACAATAGCACCAGAGGAGATGAATTTCAAATGTCCTCTACACTTTCCACATTACAAGACTTCATAATGGAGCCTCGTACAGGTTGGGTCTATAATTACATGCAAGTTAGAGTAGTCCTAAACCGACACCACTAGATTCCAATTTGGTGGTGAAGTGATCGCCAATTAACAGCAAGCGGAAATGTATCATTGTCCTCATACATATTATTAATACTATCTAAGTTAAATGTCTCTATTAACGAACACTAGATTAGCCACAACTTGGTTCCGTGAATGTGAAGCCACAATAGCATGACGCGCAATGATTCAATGTCCTCTCATCTTAAAATGTACATGTTGCCTTGATCCAGCTACATCTTAAATTACATGTTTCATGTGTTCCCTCCTAAACCATCATCCCATTAATTACATGATTCATTGTGTTCCCTCTAACATCTTAATACAGATAATCATTGTCGCTCTCATCTTAATTTACTAAGATCGATGAAATATCCTCTACAGCGGTAATTCCACATCAGATTCATTGTGCCTCTTATCATCTTAATTACATGCACTTCATTGCTCTGACATCTTCAATTACATGATTCTTGTCCTCTACATCTTAATTACATGCATTCATATGTCGCGCTACAATCTAATTTACATGTTGCATTGTCCCCTCACTATAATTACAACTGATCATATGATCCTCTTACAATCTTAACTTACATGATTTCAATCGTGTCCTCTACATCTTAATTTCATGTTTCATTGTCCTCTTACAATCCTAATACAATGATCACTTGTCCACCCTGATATCTAATTACAGATTCATTGTCCCCTACATCTAATTGACAGATATATTATCTTCCTCTCACACTGCTAATTACAATGATTCATATGTCCTCCCCTCATCATAAATTACATGATTCATGTCCCCTACACTTAATTACATGATTCATTGTCCTCTACATCTTTAATTACAATGATCATTGTCCTCACTACATCTACATTAACATTGATTCATTGTCCCCTATATCATCTTAATTACATGTTCATTGGAGTCCTCTACATCTTCATTACATGTTCATTGTCGCCCTTAATCTATCTTAAAGTACAAAAATGTTTCATACATTGGCCATCTAATAGAACATCTGTAATTAACATGTTTTCATTGGCCTCTACATCTTAATAACATGACTTCATGATTGCTCCCTACACTTAATTACATGATTCATTGCCCCTACTATCTTAATTACCCCTGTTCATTGTCCTACATTAACACTTTAATTACCATGATTTTGTTCCTCTACATCAATTAATTAACATGATTCATTTGTCCCTGCGTTAACATCTTAACTTTACATGTTTCATTGTCCTCGGTTACATCTCTAATTCCTACAATGAATATCATTGTCACCTCCTTACATAAATTAATCATACCATGAATGTCATTGTCAAATCTATACATCTTAATTAACATATGATAATCATAAATGTCCTCAGAGTACTATATGTATAAAATTCACATGGATTCATTGTCCCCCTTTACAGAATACTTAATTACAGTGATTCATTGGCCTCTTCCTGATCAATGCTGACATACATGATTCACTTATCACCCTCTAATATCATCATTTCAAGACAGTGATTCCACATTAGTCGCCCACTGACATCTTCTAATTACATGATTTCATTGTCCTCGCATACATCCTTATATTTACAATGATTCATTGTCTATACATCTTAATTACATGATTCATATGTCCCTACATCTAATTACACTGAATCAGGTCTGATCTCATACGGCTAACACATCTTAAAATTCACCGATAATGAGATCCAATTGTCCTCATTACTACTCTTATAGATTCACACATTGTATTAACTTGTTCACCTCATTACATCTTTAATTACCATGTTCCATTTGTTCCTCTTACAGTCTCTAGAGTTACATAGATTAAATGTATCGCCCTGGTGAATATAATTAATTAACAGATCTCGAGTTGGGCACCGCCCATCCTATCGAGTCTCTAATTTAGTCAGATTGATTACATCGTCCCTCTACACTCTCCTATAATGGACAAATTACATCAATGTCCATATAATCATCTTAATGTAAATCATTTATGATTCGCATGTCCCCTACATCTTAATTACATGATTCATTCTGTCCTCCAGCATACTCATACTATCTTAAATACATGATTCATTGGAGAACCTAAAGAAGACCTCACCAATATATCTAAATTGACAATGAACATTGTCTTACACATAACATCTTAATGTACCAGAGTGATCATCATGTGAGGTCCTCAACATAAGCATAATAAATAGTACAGTCCTTGATTCATGATGTCCCCTCTTACATCTTAAATTCCTATGCCTATGAGAATCTAGTTCATCTGGCTAAGTCTAATTACTATGTTTCATTGTCCTCGTAACATCCTTAATTACATTGTATATCATGCCCGTGTCTTCTCCTTATACAGTTCGTTTAATTACATGAGTCATTTATATTGTCCCTAACATTCCACTATGATTACAATTCATATGAGGTCCTCCTACCAGTACATCTTAATTCACTACTATACCATAAAATAAGCCTGCCTTAACAAAATCATTAATTACGATGATTACAATCATTAGTCGCTACATATCATGACTTATAATCTAATGTTATTTACTAGTGTTGTTGTGCTTGTTTACATTGGTTACACTTTACGATTGACTCTCTATATATGTACCCTACTTAGCCATCTTTAATTCCCAGTCTAACCTGACTTCACTCTTCCTACATGTGCCGATACAACCATCTTAATTACATGCATCCATTTGTCTCGTACACCACAGTCTAAGTATCAGAGTAACATATGGGTCCCCTACATCTTAACTCATCAGACTCATTGTCCCTCCTATCATAGTTGCATTCACAGTTAGATTGCGAATTGTGCGTCCATCTCTCCATCTGAATAATGATTTCACTTCGAGGCAACTCGCGTACCCATCTAATTGACACCTGATTCATTGTTCCTTCACGTCTTTATAGTACCATGATTTCATAATGTCTCGCGCATACATTCTATAAATTAAAGCATAGATATCTCTGTTCCCATACAGTCCCTCTGAGAGAGTTACAATGATTTGCGATTGAATCACCTCACTTATAACATCTTATAGAGCGATCGCATTCTATTGTCGCTCTCCCGATGCCTAAATTTCTATAAGTTACATTTATTCATCACTATGTACCTCTAGTATCACGAATCTAATATCTTACAGGTCCGTATTGTCTATATGTTCAGCTCTACATCTTTAATTAACATGATTTCATGTGGTGTACCTCTATCATTCTTGGAGATTACATGATTCCAATTGTTCCTCATGAGCAGTCATATAGATTGATCATGATTATCATTAGATCCTCTTCTGACCCAACCCTAAATACATCTTAATTCCATGATCTTGCCTCCTCGTGAGCGGACTTTATATTACATGTATCCCATGTTTCCTCCCAGAGCAATCTTAATTACACTGATTCATTAGTCCTCTACAAAATCTTAATCCATACATGCTAAAAGTCGCAAAAGCGAATTAATTCCAGGAAATCCTGCCCTAGTAGGGTATGTCCCATGGACCCAGATGTCCTCAGTTTCACCTTAGCCTTTCTATTTCTGAGGATTCTTCAAGATTCTTCCCAAATTGTTTAGAAAGTTATTAGATTTTGGGTCCACCCACTGGTTGTAGAGTATATACGGAGACCTATGACGCCGAAACAAACTCAAAATACTGCAATACACCGCCTTATTGGCAGAGCCCTATCTTTAGGGCCTGATTAACAACTACATGATTACCCGTAGGTTCTCAAGTGATATGTTCATTATCAAGTTGATTGGAAAAACATTGGTTATGCATGTATTATTGGAATATTATCATAGATGATAGCAGCTTGAAACCATTACCTCTAGTGGTAGAGATGCACCCCCCTTTATATCCAGCCCATCTTTGTGCATGATACATCTAGGGTCTAGAATCTCCTAGAGAAGTATGATGACTTACCATACAACTTTAACAATCTATGAAGAAGTGTATTAGATTGATAAAGATAAACAACATTATGACTTAGATTAGTGGTATTAGCTGATAAGATAACCTTACAAACCACAACAGTAGCTGGCTTCTGTAGCGAGACAAACCAGTTATATCTGTTTGTACAGTGGCATGTCATATCCAGGCCATACCACTGTCAAGAAAATTCACAGTTGTGGCTGATAAAACTGCTGGAATTTTCATTTTATGAAAAGTAGTTATTATGGAACTTTCGATATATAGTTAATATATTTGATGTTTGATTTTGAAGTATCAGAAAAAATATATAAATTAAATCAAATCAAATATATAATATATACGAAAAGTTATAATAACTACTTTTCATATGAAATGAAATTCCAAGCAGTTTATCCAGCCCACAAGTGAATTTCTTGACAGTGGATATGCCTGTAATATACATGGCCCACTGTACAAACAGATATATCTGTGTCTCTGCTACAGAATCCAGCTACTGTTTGTAAGGTTATTATCATCTAATACACTAATCATAAGATCATAATGTTGTTATCTTATCATCTAATACACTCTCATAAGATTGTAAAGTTGTATGGTATAGTCATCTACTCTCTAGAGTTCAGACCCTAGATGTATCATGCACCAAAGATGGCTGGATAATAAGGGGGTGCATCTCTACACTAGGGTAATGTTTCAGCTGACTATCATCTATGATAATATTAATAATACATGCATAACCAATGTTTTCCAATCAACCTATAATGAACATATCACTTTAGAACCTACGGTAATCATGTAGTTGTTTAATCAGGCCCTAAAGATGGCTGGATATAAGGGGTGTATCTGAGCAGTATTTCATGTCCGTGTCTCTATACTCTACAACCATGGTTACACAAATCTAATAACTTTCTAAAAATTTGAAGAATCTGAAGAATCTCAGAATAGAAAGGTAATAAACTGAAAATCTGTAAGACTCCCACAGCAGGATTTCTGGAAAACCTGAACTAGCATGTAATTAAGATGTAGAGGACAATGAATCATGTAATTAAGATGTAGAGGACAAGAATCATGTAATAGATGTAGAGGACAATGAATCATGTAATTAAGATGTAGAGGACAATGAATCATGTAATTAAGATGTAGAGGACAATGAATCATGTAATTAAGATGTAGGACAATGATCATGTAATTAGATGTAGAGGACAATGAACATTAATTAGATTAGAGGACAATGAATCATGTAAAGATGTAGAGGACATGAATCATGTAATTAAGATGTAGAGGACAATGAATCATGTAATTAAGATGTAGGGGACATGAATCATGTAATTAAGATGTAGAGGACAATGAATCATGTAATTAAAGATGTAGAGGACAATGAATCATGTAATTAAGATGTAGGGGACAATGAATCATGTAATTAAGATGTAGAGGACAATGAATCATGTAATAAAGATGTAGAGGACAATGAATCATGTAATTAAGATGTAGGGGACAATGAATCATGTAATTAAGATGTAGAGAGACATGAATCATGTAATTAAGATGTAGAGGACAATGAATCATGTAATTAAGATGTAGAGGACAATGAATCATGTAATTAAGATGTAGAGGACAATGAACATGTAATTAAGATGTAGGGACATGAATCATGTAATTAGATGTAGAGGACAATGAATCATGTAATTAGATGTAGAGGACAATGAAACATGTAATTAAGATTGGGGACAATGATCATGTAATAGATTAGGGACAATGAATCATGTAATTAAGATGTAGAGACAATGAAACATGTAATTAAGATGTAGGACAATGAACATGTAATTAAGATGTAGGGGACAATGAATCATGTAATTAAGATGTAGAGGACATGAACATGTAATTAAGATGTAGGGGACAATGAAATCATGTAATAAGATGTAGAGGACATGAATCAGTAATTAAGAGTAGGACAATGATATGTAATTAAGATGTAGGGGACAAGATAGTAATAATGAAACATGAATCATGTAATTAAGATGTAGAGGACAATGAATCATGTATAAAGATGTAGGGACAAGAATCATGTAATTAAGATATAGGGCAGAATGTAATAAGATGTAGAGGACAATGAAACATGTAATTAAGATGTAGAGGACAATGAATCATGTAATTAAGATGTAGAGGACAATGAATCATGTAATTAAGATGTAGGGACAATGATCATGTAATTAAGATGTAGGGACAATGAATCATGTAATTAAGATGTAGAGGACAATGAATCATGTAATTAAGATGTAGAGACAATGAATCATGTAATTAAGATGTAGAGGGACAATGAATCATGTAATTAAGATGTAGAGGACAATGAATCATGTAATTAAGATGTAGAGGACAATGAATCATGTAATTAAGATGTAGGACAATGAATCATGTAATTAAGATGTAGAGACAATGAATCATGTAATTAAGATGTAGAGACAATGAATCATGTAATTAAGATGTAGAGGACAATGAATCATGTAATTAAGATGTAGAGGACAATGAACATGTAATTAAGATGTTGAGGACAATGAATCATGTAATTAAGATGTAGAGGACAATGAATCATGAATTAAGATGTAGATGAAATTGTATCTATGAACAATGATCTATGTTTAACTAAGAACATGTAATTAAGATGTAGGGGACAATGAATCATGTAATTAAGATGTAGGGGAAATGAATCATGTAATTAAGATGTAGAGGACAATGAGAACATGTAATTAAGATGTAGAGGACAATGAAACATGTAATTAAGATGTAGGGACAATGAATCATGTAATTAAGATGTAGAGGACAATGAAACATGTAATTAAGATGTAGGGACAATGAATCATGTAATTAAGATGTAGAGGACAATGAATCATGTAATTAAGATGTAGAGGACAATGAATCATGTAATTAAGATGTAGGGGACAATGAATCATGTAATTAAGATGTAGAGGACAATGAATCATGTAATTAAGATGTAGAGGACAATGAATCATGTAATTAAGATGTAGGGGACAATGAATCATGTAATTAAGATTAGGGGACAATGAATCATGTATTTAAGATGTAGAGGACAATGAAACATGTAATAAGTGTAGAGGACAATGAATCATGTAATTAAGATGTAGAGGACAATGAATCATGTAATTAAGAATGTAGGGACAATGATATGTAATTAAGATGTAGGGACAATGAATCATGTAATAAGATGTAGAGGACAATGAATCATGTAATTAAGATGTAGAGGACAATGAATCATGTAATTAAGATAGAGGACAATGAATCATGTAATTAAGATGTAGAGGCAATGAATCATGTAATTAAGATGTAGAGGACAATGAAAACAATGTAATTAAGATGTAGAGGACAATGAATCATGTAATTAAGATGTAGAGGACAATGAAACATGTAATTAAGATGTAGAGACAATGAAACATGTATTAAGATGTAGAGGACAATGAATCATTCCGCTCTATGGCTTCACATTCACAACCAGTGAATCTAGTGTTCGTTAGGACATTTAACTAGCATGTATTAATATGTAGAGGACAATGAATCAATTCCGCTGCTATTGGCATCACATTCACAACCAAGTTGAAATCTATCGTAGGATTTATATAGCATGTATAAGACTAGACGAATGATGTAATAATGATGTAGAGGACAATGAATCATTCACTGCTATTGGCTTCACATTCACAACCAAGTTGGAATCTAGTGTTCGTTAGGACATTTACTAGCATGTAATTAAGATGTAGAGGAACATGAATCATTCCACTGCTATTGGCTTCACATTCACAACCAAGTTGCAATCTAGTGTTCGTTAGGACATTTAACTAGCATGTAATTAAGATGTAGAGGACAATGAATCATTCCGCTGCTATTGGCTCACATTCCAACCAAGTTGGAATCTAGTGTTCATTAGGACATTTAACTAGCATTAATTAAGATGTAGAGGACAATGAAACATGTCATTAAGATTGAGGACAAATGAATCATGTAATTAAGATGTAGAGGACAATGAATCATGTATTAAGATGTAGAGAACAATGAACATGTAATTAAGATGTAGAGGACAATGAATCATGTAATTAAGATGTAGAGGACAATGAAACATGTAATAAGATGTAGAAGACAATGAATCATGTAATTAAGATGTAGAGGACAATGAAACATGTATAATGTAGAGGACAATGAATCATGTAATTAAGATGTAGAGGACAATGAAACATGTAATTAAGAAGTAGAGGACAATGAATCATGTAATTAAGATGTAGAGGACAATAGAATCAGTTCCGC
>NW_019945288.1:40425-48316 GCF_002910315.2 Salvelinus sp. IW2-2015
CAATTAAGATGTAGAGGACAATGAATCATGTTAATTAAGATGTAGAGGACAATGAATCATGTAATTAAGATGTAGAGGACAATGAATCATGTAATTAAGATGTAGAGGACAATGAATCATGTAATTAAGATGTAGAGGACAATGAATCATGTAATTAAGATGTAGAGGACAATGAATCATGTAATTAAGATGTAGGGACAATGAATCATGTATTAAGATGTAGAGGACAATGAATCATGTAATTAAGATGTAGAGACAATGAATCATGTAATTAAGATGTAGGGACAATGAATCATGTAATTAAGATGTAGAGGACAATGAATCATGTAATTAAGATGTAGAGGACAATGAATCATGTAATTAAGATTAGGGGACAATGAATCATGTAATTAAGATGTAGAGGACAAAGAATCATGTAATTAAGATGTAGAGGACAATGAATCATGTAATTAAGATGTAGAGGACAATGAATCATGTAAAAGATGTAGGACAATGAACATGTAATTAAGATGTAGAGGACAATGAATCATGTAATTAAGATGTAAGGACAATGAATCATGTAATTAAGATGTAGAGGACAATGAAACATGTAATTAAGATGTAGAGGACAATGAATCATGTAATTAAGATGTAGGGACAATGAATCATGTAATTAAGATGTAGAGGACAATGAAACATGTAATTAAATGTAGAGGACAATGAACATGTAATTAAGATGTAGGGGACAATGAATCATGTAATTAAGATGTAGAGGACAATGAAACATGTAATTAAGATGTAGGGGACAATGAATCATGTAATTAAGATGTGAGAGGACAATGAATCATGTAATTAAGATGTAGAGGACAATGACATGTAATTAAGATGTAGGGGACAATGAATCATGTAATTAAGATGTAGAGACAATGAATCATGTAATTAAGATGTAGAGGACAATGAATCATGTAATTAAGATGTAGGGGACAATGAATCATGTAATTAAGATTAGGGGACAATGAATCATGTAATTAAGATGTAGAGGACAATGAAACATGTAAAAAGATGTAGAGGACAATGAATCATGTAATTAAGAGTGTAGCTGCTATTGGCTTCACATTCACAACCAAGTTGGAATCTAGTGTTCGTTAGAACCGATGCATACAGTGCCTTCGAAAAGTACAGTGGCTTGCGAAAGTTTTCACCCCCCTGGGCATTTTTCCTATTTTGTTGCCTTACAACCTGGAATTAAAATATATTTTTTMGGGGGGGGTTTGTATCATTTGATTTACACAACATGCCTACCACTTTGAAGACGCAAAATATTTTTTCTTGTTAAACAAACAAGAAATAGGACAAAAAAAACTGAAAACGTGAGCGTGCATAACTTTTCACCCCCCCCCAAAGTCAATACTTTGTAGAGCCACCTTTTGCAGCTATTAGAGCTGCATGTCTCTTGGGGTATGTCTCTATCAGCTTGCACATCTAGCCACTGGGATTTTTGCCCATTTTTCAAGGTAAAACTGCTCCAGCTCCTTCAAGTTGGATGGGTTCCGCTGGTGTACAACAATCTTTAAGTCATACCACAGATTCTCAATTGGATTGAGGTCTGAGCTTTGACTAGGCCATTCCAAAACATTTAAATGTTTCCCCTTAAACCACTCGAGTGCTGCTTTAGCAGTATGCTTAGGGTCATTGTCCTGCTGGAAGGTGAACCTCCGTCCCAGTCTCAAATCTCTGGAAGACTGAAACAGGTTTCCCTCAAGAATTTCCCTCTATTCAGCGCCATCCATCATTCCTTCAATTCTGACCAGTTTCCCAGTCCCTGCCGATTAAAAACATCCCCACACCATGATGCTGCCACCACCATGCTTCACTGTGGGGATGGTGTTGTCGGGGTGATGAGAGGTGTTGGGTTTGCGCCAGACATAGCATTTTCCTTGATGGCCAAAAAGCTAAATTTTATTCTCATCTGACCAGAGTACCTTCTTCCATATGTTTGGGAAGTCTTCCACATGCCTTTTGGCAAACACCAAACGTGTTTGCTTATTTTTTTCTTTAAAGCAATGTTTTTTTTCTGGCCATTCTTCCGTAAAACCCAGCTCTGTGGAGTGTACGGCTTAAAGTGGTCCTATGGACAGATACTCCAATCTCCGTTGTGGAGCTTTGCAGCTCCTTCAGGGTTATCTTTGGTCTCTTTGTTGCCTCTCTGATTAATGCCCTCCTTGCCTGGTCCGTGAGTTTTGGTGGGTGGCCTGCCCTTATGGCAGGTGTGTGCTGTCGTGCTTTTCTTTCAATTTTTTAATAATGGATGTATGGTGCTCGTGGATGTTCAAAGTTTGGGTATATTGGATATATACCAGATCTTATTTACGGGCTTCATAGCAAAGGGTGAATACTATGTACGCAACACTTTTCCATTCAAATAAAACATTTAATCAATATTTTTTTACGTTCACCAATTTGGACTGTTTTGGTATGTTTATTACATGAATCCAATAAAATCTATTTAAATGACAGGTCTTTATGCAACAACAATAGGAAAACGAACAAAGTGGATGAAAACTTTTGCAAGGCACTGTTTCATACCCCTTGACCTTTTCCACAGTTTGTTACGTTACAGCCTTATTCTAAAATAGACTAAATAAATAAACACTCCTCATTAATCTACACACCACATATACAAATGACTAAGCAAAAACAGGCTTTGAAAATGTATAAAAAATATATTGCACACTTACAATAATTATTCAGACCTTTGCGTCATAGATCGAAATTGAGGTCAGGCTGTCCTGTTTCTTGATCATCCTTGAGTTTCTACAACTAGATTGGGTCCACCTGTGTTAATTCATTGATTGGATATGATTTGGCGAGGCACACCTGTCCACAAAAGTCCCACAGTTGACGTGCATGTCAGAGCAAAAACCAAGCCTATGAGGTCGTAAAATGTCTGTAGAGCTCCGAGACAGGTATGTGTTGAGGCACAGAATCTGGGGAAGGGTACCAAAAAATGTCTGCAGCATTGAAGGTCCCCAAGAAACACCAGTGGCGTCCTTCATTCTTAAATGGAAGAATTTGGAACTACAACCTCTTCCTATCTGGCCACCCGGCCAAACTGAGCAATCGGGAGAAGGGCCTTGTCGGAGGTGACCAAGTCCCCGATGGTCACTCTGACAAGCTCTAGAGTTCCTCTGTGGAGATGGGAGAACCTTCCAGAAGAACAAACATCTTCTGGAGCACTCCACCAATCAGCCTTTGGTAGAGTGGCCAAACGGGAGCCACTCCTCTGTAAAAGGCACATACAACCCATGCGGAGTTTGCCAAAGGCACCTAAGACTGTCAGACCATGAGAAACAAGATAGTCTCTGGTCTGATGAAACCAAGATTGAACTCTTGACCTGAATGCCAAGCATCACGTCTGAGGAAACCTGGCACCATCCCTACGGTGAGCATTTATGCCTGTGGGAGTTTTGCCGGCGCAGGGACTGGGAAACTAGTCGGGATTGAGTCAAAGATGGAAGGAGCGACGAGTACGGAGATCCTTGATAAAACCTGCTCCAGGCACCCAGGACCTCAACTGGGAGAAGGTTCACCTTCCAAAAGGACAACGACCCTAAGCACACAGCCAAGCAACCCAGGTGGCTTCGCGAAAGTCTCTGATTGCTTGAGTGTCCCAGCCAGGCCCGGATTTGAACCCGATCAAACATCTCTGGAGAGAACTTAATATCTGTGCAGCACACTTCCATCCACACCTGACAGAGCTTGAGGGTCTGCAGAGAGAATGGGAGAAACTTCCCCAAATCAGGTGTGCCAGCTCTGTAGCGTCATACCCAAGACAACTCAAGGCTGTCATCGCTGCCAAAGGTTGTTACAACAAGTACTGAGTAGAAGGGTCTGATACTTATGTAAATGTGATATTTCAGTTTTTTAAAATTTAAATAAATTTGCTAAATTGATAAAAACTGTTTTGCTTTTGTTCATTATGGGTATGTTTGATGATTTTGAGGGGAAAAAAACTTATTAATACTTTTAAAAATAAGGCCTTAACCCTAAACAAAATGTGGAAAATCCAGGGTCTGATACTTTCCGAAGGCACTGTATATATTTATCTGCTGTGCACCCTCTATTCAAGAATAGCTTGGCTAGTCGGTGGCAATGCCTTTTGCCATAACAAAATCTTTTACAAATGGAAAATAAATTGACGGATGGATGGATGAATAGATGGTGGTATTGAGCACTTCTTTAGGTAATGTCCTTGTATTTGCCAGTTCCCCGCACCCCAGGTAAGCCACAGTAGACTGCCTATACTGCCTAGTAAGATGCTGATGTTTAGGAGATCGGTCCTTGTACTTGACCAGAGTCCCACGCCACCAGGTACGCTAGTCAGCACCAAAAGGAACACTGTTACCACCAGGTATAAGTACAGCTTAGGTTACCACCAGGTGCTAGTATACCAGCCTAGGTTTACCACCAGGTTATAGACAGCTAGGTTTACACCAGGTATAGTAACAGCTAGGTCACCAGGTTAGTACGCTCGTACACAGCTATAAGTACAGCTAGGTTACCACAGGTATATAGAACAGCTAGGTTACCAGCAGTATTACGGACAGCTAGGTTAACCACAGTATAGGACAGCTAGGTTACCACCGTACTTAGAACAGCTAGGTTACACCACGGGTCAGCTAGGTTCCACCAGGTATAGGTAAGCTTAGGTTAGCACCAGGTATAGACGCTAGGTTACCACCAGGTTAATAGACAGCTATGGTTCACAGGTATAGACACCAGTTACCCCAGGATCTGTACAGCTAGGTACCACCAGGTACTAGCCTAGGTTCCACCATGTAAGGACAGCTAGGTTCACCAGGTATAGTACAGCTAGGTTCACCACCAGTTTACCAGGACAGCTAGGTTACCACCAGGTATAGAACAGCTAAGTTACCACCAGGCTAGTTACAGCTGATGGTTACCACACGCAAGGTTTTCAGCTAGTTTACCAGCCATGTTTAGGACAGCTAGGTTACCACCTGGTATAGTACGTAGTTACCACCAGGTCATACAGTACAGCTAGGTTACCACAGGCATGGTTACAGCAGTTTACCACCAGGTATGGACAGCAGCGTTCACACCAGGTATAGACGGCAGTGTACCACCAGTAAGACAGCTAGGTTACCACCAGGTACAGCTAGGTTACCACCAGGTATAGGACAGCTAGGTTCCACCAGGACATAGTACAGCTCTAGGTTCGCACCAGGTATAGCGACAGCTAGGTTACCACCAGGTATAAGTACAAGCCTAGGTTACCACCAGGTAATGGACCCGGGTGTGACACCAGGTATAGGACAGCTAGGTTACCAACCAGGTAGTAGAACAGCTAGCGTTACACAGTTACACGCTAAGTTACCACAGAATAGGACGAGCTAGGTACACCAGTATAGTACAGCTAGGTTACCACCAGAGAATAGTACAGCTAGGTTACCACCAGGCAGATCAGTTACAGCTAGGTTACCACAAGGTACTGGTACAGGCTTAGAGTTAACCACCAGGTATAAAACAGTTAGGGCTAGTACCACTCAGGTTTAGAACAGCTAGGTTCACTCACCAGGTACAGCTAGGTTACACACCAGGCTATTCAGGACAGCTTGGTTACCACAGATTCGCTAGGTTACCACCAGTGTACAGCTACGGTTACCACCCGGTATAGACAGCTAGGTACCCAGGTAAGTACAGCTAGGTACACGTTATAGCAGCTAGGTTACCCCAGGTGCGTACAGCTCAGGTTACCACCAGGTAATTAGTACAGCCTAGGTTACCACCAGGTATCAGGACAGCTAGGTACCCAGCAGTCGTGCAGCTAGGTTACCACCAGGTATAGGACAGCTATGGTTACCACCAGGTTAGAGGCCAGTTGGGTTACCACCAGGTTTCTAGTTACAGCTAGTTACCACCAGGTATAGAACAGCTAGGTTACCACCAGGTATAGACGACAGCTAGGTTACACCATGGTATATACAGCTAGGTTACCACCAGGTTATAGTACAGCTAGGTTACCACCACGTATAGAACAGCTAGGTTACCACCAGGTTATAGTACAGCCTAGGTTACCACCAGGTATAGAACAGCTAGGTTACCACCAAGATATAGCTGACATAGGTTACTCCAGGTACTTAGTGCGACAGGAGGCTTATCACCAAGGTAAATGGAAGCTGTTGCCGGTATATTCACATGGTCTATATCACTACAGGTTACTCGGTAAAAGCTAGCTTACACCAACGGATAGAGAGCTAGCTATCAGCACCAAGGTATAGTTAGGCTAGGTACCACATATGTATTGTTACGCTAGGTTACCACCAGGCTATGTACAGCTAGGTTACCACGCAGGTTACGAGGCAGCTAGGTTGCACCAGAAATTGACACTTGGTATAGACAGGAGAGTAGTGGTTACCAACCGAGGTATCAGTACAGCTAGGTTACCACCGAGCTATAGTACGTACAAGACTTAGCTACCACAGGTATAGTCACATGCTAGGTACCACCAGATATGAAGCTAGGTTACCTACCCAGGCTATACAAGCGTAAGTTACAAGCTAGGTATTACACTAGTACAATGTGTATAAGAACAGCTAGGTCCCCAGATATCAGTCCAGCTAGTGTAGACACCATCGGTTCAGTCGCAGCGTAGGTTATACCACAGTAATAGAGGACAGCTTGGTTACCGACCAGGTATGCCTCTGTTACAGCATAAGAAGCGTAGTGGACACGCCAGCGCATACGCAGGTGTTAGCACATGGCTTACAGCAAATAAGGTACAGCAGGTCACAGTCAGGTAGTAGTACAAGTTGACGCTGAGGTCTCCCAGTAGCAGTACTGCATAGTTGACCACCTGTCGAGCTAGGTCACATCTATGACGAGGTTACCACCAGATATGAGTTACAGCATAGTGTTACACCAGGACGTAAAGCTAGGTTAACACAGGTTATAAGTAGTATCTACCGATGGTTATCGCTAGCTACACAGGTAAGTACAGCTAGTTACAACCTACACAGGTCTCCAGGTAGACAGATAGGTTACCACCAGGTTATACGGACAGCTAGGTTACCACCCGTACTAGACGAGCTAGGTTGACCAGGCACCTAGAGACAGCTGGTTTGACCTACATACACTAGCATTCCAGGTTTGGAACATCCCTGTTACACCATGGTATAGAACAAGTTCCACTAGTGGGAGCAAGTTACCACCAAGGTATGACGACAGCTAGGTTACCACCCTACGTATAGTAACAGCTAGGTTACCACCAGCAGTCAGCTAGGTTAACCATACTTAGGACAGCGTAGGTTACACCACGTTCTATAACAGCTAGGTTCCACCAGGTATCAGGAAAGCTAGGTTACCACCCAGGTATAAGGGACAGCTAGTTCGTTACCACCAAGTGTATAGCCGACAGCTCAGGTTATCACCAATGTACAGTCTAGTTACCCCAACAGGCTAGTCTAGCGCATGCATAAGCTGGTTACCACCAGGTATAAGTACAAGGTAGGTGTATCACCAGGTTATAGTACAGCTAGGTACCACCAGGCATAGTCAGCAAGGTTCCACCAGGATAGGACAGCTAGGTTACCACCGTATGAAGCTATCGAACAGGCTCTATACGCTAAGTACACCAGGTCAGTACAGTTAGACAGCTAGAGTTAACCACCCGAAGTACAGCTAGGTTACCACAGGTATAGGACAAGTACACAGGTAGATAGTCCAGCACGGGTTACACCTGTCACCAGGTATTAGGACAGCTAAGGTTACCACCAGGTATGACAAGCTACAGGTTACACCAGGTATAGAACAGCTCGGTCTACCACCAGGTATAGGAGCAGCTAGGGTTCACCACCAGGTATTAGAACAGTAGGTTACGCCGACCACGGTC
>NW_019945289.1:0-8320 GCF_002910315.2 Salvelinus sp. IW2-2015
GGGCTGAGGTCAATTTTAATTGTAATATTTTTAATATTAATAAAATATATCGACATTACTAATTCAATAAACTAAAAAAAAGGATAAGATAATTTATGCTACAAAAGTGTTTCATTTTTTCCAAATTTTTGAATTAAAATCACTTCCAATTGACCCCAACCCACATGGTTTCCCCTACCTTGTCCTGTTGGTGAAGGCTCAGAGCATCCTCTCCTGCCTCTCTCCATCTCCAGCCCTGCTGTCTCGCAGATCCTGCTGTAGGCCTTGCCAGCCTCTCTGTAAGCGGCTGCCTTCTCCCCCTCCTTCTGGACAGGGCTGGGCCAATGGACATAGAGCTTACATTAACATTGATTAGCAGTGGTGTGAAGGTACTTAAGTACAAAATACTTTAAAGTAGCTACTTAAGTAGTTTTTTACTATTTATATTTTTGGACCACTTTTACTTCACTACATTCCTAAAGTAAATAATTTACTTTTTACTACTTGCCCAATATTTTGCGCTGACCCGCAAAATACTCGTTACATTTTCAATGCTTAGGCAGGACAGGAACATGGTCCAATTCACACACTTATCAAGAGAACATCCGCTGGTCATCCCTATGGGCCTTTGATCTGGCAGGACTCACTAAACAGAAACATCCCTGGTCATCCTACGCCTCTTGATCTGGAGGACTCACTAAACAGAGAACACCCTGGTCATCTATGCCCTCTGCATCTGGAGGACTCACTAAAGCAGAGACATCCCTGGTCATCCGGAGCGTGCCCCTGGCTATCCGTCTGTTTGCTTAATCATAGGAATTGGAAATTTATTTCTATTTTTTTACTTTTCGATACGTAAGTATATTTAAAACCAAACACTTTTATACTTTACAAAACAACCTTAAGCAACACAGGGCTACATGATGGGAATAGCTCTCCCTGTTTCCAATGTTTTTCCGTCGTTTCCCCTGTCCTCAGGACAATGTAGACGTCCAATTTCCTAACATCAATCTGGAAGCGATCTGCCTTGCACGCACGCCGGCAGCACGCACGCAACGCACGCACGCACGCAACCAACAACACACACACGCACACCCCCACCAAATCGTTGTGGCTCTGGCCTGTCAGGAGGCTAGTGCCACAGCACCTACTGTTGTAGCCGCTCACTCTCCTGCAGCGCTGCAGCTCAGCTGCTCTGTAAACGCTGCGCCTCCACAGCACTGGGACACCCACCGTAGCTTGGCCTCTGCACGCTCCCTCGCAGGGTTAAGGTCCAACACACCGTGCTGTTCCTGTACATGCAACAGCAATAGCACACACACGACGCAGAGCACACACACGCACACAAGCAACCCAACTTATAATAGAGCTCTAGATTATCACCACGACAAAAAAGCAAGTTACAGCAGTGACTGTATGCTATTTACAAATGATCAGTGTCAGGTATGTACTGTACTATAGAAATCAGCCAAGATGTACACTGAGAGATCTGTAGTATACGTACGTATATAGAGACATCAGGTATGTACGTCAACTGTAGAGATCAGGTCAGTTACTGTACGTAAATCTAGCCAGAGTTTACTGTCATGAGAATCATAGTTATGTAACTTTAGTAGAGATCAATAGCCGTATGTACTGTACTGTAGAGATCGTCAGGTATGTAGCTGTACTTAGAGATGCAGTCGGTATTACTGTACTGTAGAGATCAGTCAGTTATGTACTCGTACTATAGAGATCAGTCAGTTATGTACTGTAAACTGTAGAGATCAGTCAGGTATGTACTGTATATAGAGATCAGTCAGGTATGTACTGTACTATAGAGATCAGTCAGGGGTATGTACTGTAACATAAATGATCAGTCAGGTTATACTGTACTATAGAGATAAGTCAGTTGTATGTACTGTAGCGATGTCAGTCAGCGTATGGTATGTACTGTAGAGATCAGTCAGTTATGATACTGTACTATAGAGATTCAGTCGTTATGTACTGTACTGTAGAGATCAGTCAGGTATGTACTGTATAGTAGAGATCAGTCAGGTAGTACTGTATATAGAGATCGTCAGGTATGTACTGTACTATAGAGATCAGTCAGGTATGTACTGTACTATAGAGATCAGTCGCAGGTATGTACTGGTACTGTAAGAGATCGTCAGGTATGTACTGTACTGTAGAGATCAGTCCGGTATGTTACTGTACTGTAGAGATCAGTCAGGTATGTACTGTACTGTAGAGATCAGTCAGTTTATGTACTGTATCTAATAGAGATCAGTCAGGTATGTCTGTACTATAGAGATCAGTCAAGTATGTACTGTACTCGGTATAGATCAGCCAAGGTATGTACTGTACTATAGAGATCAGTCAGGTATGTACTGTACTGTTAGAGATCAGTCAGTATGTACTGTATATAGAGATCAGTCAGGTATGTACTGTATCTTAGAGATCAGTCAGGTATGTACACTGTACTGTAGAGATCAGTCAGGTAATGTACTGTACTGTAAGAGATCAGTCAGGTATGTACTGTACTGTGAGAGATCAGTCCAGTTATGTACTGTACTATAGAGATCAGTCAGTTTTAGTACTGTACTGTAGAGATCAGCTCAGGTTGTATGTACTGTATATAGAGATCAGTCAGGTTATGTACTGTACTATAGAGATCAGTCAGGTATTGTACTGTACTATAAGATCAAGTCAGGTATGTACTGTACTATAGAGATCAGTCAGGTATGATACTTGTACTGGTAGAGATCAGTCAGGTATGTACGTTACTGTAGAGATCAGTCAGGTATGTACTGTACTGTAGAGATCAGTCAGGTATGTACTGTACTGTAAAGAGATCAGTCAGTTATGTACTGTACTATAGAGATCAGTCAGTTATGTACTTGTACTGTTAGAGATCAGTCAGGTATGTACTGTACTATAGAGATCAGTCAGGTAGTACTGTATATTAGAGATCAGTCAGGTATGTACTGTACTATAGAGATCAGTCAGGTATGTACTGTACTGTAGAGATCAGTCAGTTATGTACTGTACTATAGAGATTCAGTCAGTTATGTACTGTACTGTAGAGATCAGTCAGGTATGTACTGTACTGTAGAGATCAGTAGGTATCGTACTGTACTATAGAGATCAGTCAGTTATGTACTGTATATAGAGATCAGTCAGGTATGTACTGTACTGTAGAGATCAGTCAGGTATGTACTGTACTGTAGAGATCAGTCAGGTATGTACTGTACTGTAGAGATCAGTCAGTTATGTACTGTACTATAGAGATCAGTCAGTTATGTACTGTACTGTAGAGATCAGTCAGGTATGTACTGTACTATAAGGATCAGTCAGGTATGTACTGTATATAGAGATCAGTCAGGTATGTACTGTATATAGAATCATCAGGTATGTACTGTACTGTGAGTCAGTCAGTTATGTATGTACTATAGAGAATCAGTCAGGTAGTACTGTACTGAGTAGAGATCAGTCAGGTATGTACTGTACTGTAAGAGATCAGGTCAGTATGTACTGTACTGATAGAGATCAGTCAGTTATGTACTGTATTAGAGAATCAGTCAGGTATTGTACTGTACTTAGAGATCAGTCAGTATGTACTGTACTGTAGAGATCAGTCAGTTATGTACTGTACTATAGAGACAGTCAGGTATGTACTGTAGTAGGATCAGTCAGTTATGTTACTGTTACTGTAGAGATTCAAGTCCAGTTATGTACTGTACTGATAGAGATCAGTCAGTTATGTACTGTATATAGAGATCAGTCAGTTATGTACTGTACTGTAGAGATCAGTCAGTTATGTACTGTACTGTAGAGATCAGTCAGTTATGTACTGTATATAGAGATCAGTCAGTTATGTACTGTAACTGTAGAGATCAGTCAGGTATGTACTGTACTATAGAGATGCAGTCAGGTATGTACTGTAACTGTAGAGATCACAGTCAGTTATGTACTGTACTATAGAGCATCAGTCAGTTATGTACTGTATATAGAGATCAGTCGTTATGTACTGTAGATATCAGTCAGGTATGTCGTGTTGCAGGTAGCCTAGTGGTATAAGTGTGGCCAGTAACCGAAAGATTGCTGGATCAAATCCCCGATGTGACAAGTTAAAAATCTATCATTCTGCCTTGAACAAGGCAATGTTCTCCTGTTAGGTGGTCATTGTAAATAAGATTTGTTCTTAACTGATTTGCCTTAATTTTAAATCAGGTTAAATAAAACATTTAAATGTATTGTAAGAGGAGTTTGAATCCATAACAGTACTGTTTCTCTCTAACAGTAGTCCAGCTGAACCTTACTTTCTCAATGTGTGTCCTGCTCCAATCGTTCTCTGTGACTGTGTTCTTTTGGTGCTGAGGCTATCGGTGGTTCCTCTCTGTCTGAGCCAGCTTGTTTCCAGTACCTCTCTCCCTGCCCCGCCGGGACACGCTGCAGTCGACCTCCGCCTTTAAACGGGCCACCTCGCCTGGACAGACGCAAAGGTTTCACATGAATCTGTCACTTTACCCTGATGTTTATTCATAATTGGAACAATTAGCAATACGGTCCTTTGAGCCGCAACTCAATGCATTCATGATTACCGCATCTTTAAAATAACAAAATCATGAATTCAGCAGAACGGTTCTCTCCTCCTCATCAGTGTCTTATCAGAGCGGTGGCATGGTGTCCTCAGTGTGTTATGTGTACAAGTGGGTGTGACACCTCCTCCCATTGCCTGTTGCCACTGCGCTTGGATTCCACTGGGATTCTGGTCACCATCTCCCTGGCCTCTCTCCTTTGTCTGGTAAACAGGTAAGCCTGCCATCCTCCCCCCGCCCTCTCTCCCTTTGTCTGCGGTAATACAGGGTAGCCGCTGCCACACTCCCCCTCTTCCCCTTGTGTCTGGTACAAGTAGCCCTGCCATCCTCCCCCTTCTCCCCTTTGTCTGGTACAGGTAGCCCCGCCATACCTCCCCCCTCTCTCCCTTGTCTTTGACACGGTAGCCCTGCATACTCCCCCCGTCTCCCTTGTCTGGACAGGTAGCCCGCCATACTCCCCCCTCTCCCCCTTGTCTTGGTACAGGTAGCCCCGCCATACTCCCCCTCTCCCTTTGTCTGGTACAGGTAGCCCGCATACTCCCCCCTCTCTCCCTTGTCTGGTACAGGTAGCCCTGCCATACTCCCCCCTCTCTCCCTTGTTCTGGTACAGGTAGCCCTGCCATACTCCCCCTCTTCCCCTTGTCTGGTACAGGTAGCCCCGCCATACTTCCCCCCTCTCTCCCTTGTCTGGTACAGGTAGCCCCGCCATACTCCCCCCTCTCGTCCCCTTGTCTGGTACAGGTAGCCCCGCCATACTCCCCCTCTTTCCCCTTGTCTGGTTACAGGTAGCCGCATACCTCGTTCCCTCCGTGCGTTACCTGGCTACCAATTGTCATAGGCTCACAACCCCACGGGCTAAGCCCCATACTCACCCTTCCCTCCCTCGGTCTCCTCTTGTTTGCTTTCGCAGCTCACCACCAACGTGGGCCGCACAGGAGGGGGTATGGCCTGGGGCGGGCGCTTTTAACTCACCTCGTTAACCCCAGACTACCAGGGCGAGGAAGGAAGGGGGGAGTAATGGCAGGGTTCACCTGTAACCAGAACACAGCGGCGGAAAGTACTCGGTGCGTGGACAGTTAACCTTTTGGCGAGTGGCCTACTCTGGTATACAACCAGGGTACAGAGGGGAGAGTTAGGGGGGCCTGGGGCTATAATGCGGCTCAGCGGGCTACCTTCCACTCTACCACCACCTCGTGTCCTGGGCTACATGAGTTCCTTACACGACAAGAGCCAGTCTGGTACCTTCTTCCGTCCCTAACTCGGCACTCCCACCCTTGGGGTAAGGCGATGAGGGGGAGTATTAGGCCCGGGGCACTACCCTGGTAACTCCCGCTCTCCATGCGGGGCTTATGGTGCTGGAGTCAGCGAGGGGTGAGCCCCGTTATGCGATAGGGGCCTTACCCTTCGTCACCAGACCCATAGGGGTATGCCGGGCTTTTCCGCTCGCCTCCATCAACACTGAAGCGAGTGACTTCTTCGAACTTACGATGGCTTAGCCCTAAGCGTTATTTTTTTTTATTGTATTTATGGCTATTTGCCTCATGACTCCGTGCATCCTTTGTGAACTATTTGAAACTTGCTCTTGCTACCCAAATCCGTGGGACAGACGATGTTTGTTCCCACACTTCATGACTCTGACTCTCTATTGGTTACACGGACTCTTGGCCTCCCATCCTATTCTAACCACCTCTCGCGGGCTTTGTATTCATAAAAAAATTGTTTCAGAGTTCTCCCGGTCATGTGATTAGTGATTCATTTAAGTTTGTCCCTCAATTGCAGAGCACTGCAGAGCTCTCCCTGTCCTCTGCCGTGCCCTGATTATATTACTGCTGATGGTAACAGGAAATGTGCATGTACATCCTGGCCCATCTACTGTTGCTAGCCCCGAAATATGACTTGTGCTCTGATATCTGCTTCACTGATTTCTGCTCTCGTAAAAGCCTGGGTTTTTTGCACGTTAACACTAGAAGCTTATTATCTAAAATGTATCAATTGAAAGTGTGGGTTCACAGCTCCAATCCAGATGTGTTGGTCATTACTGAGTCGTTGTTAAGAAAGAGTGTTTTGAATACTGATGTTAACCTTTCTGGTTATAATCTTTTTCAGCAAGACAGATCTTCCAAAGGTGGTGGAGTGGCAATCTTTACCAAGGATCACCTTCAGTGCTCGGTTGTCTCCACCAAGACTGTCCCCAAACAATTTGATTTGCTGGTTTTAAGCATTAAACTTCCAAATAGCACTTTGTTGACTGTTGCTGGGTGCTATCGTCCTCCATCAGCACCGGCCTGTACCCTACCTGCCCTAAGCTCTCTCCTGGCCCCGTACACTAAGTCTGAATTTGTCCTGCTAGGTGACCTAAACTGGGACATGCTTAAACCACCTGACCAAGTCCTAAAGCAATGGGACTCCCTAAATCTTTCTCAGATTATTACCAATCCCACAAGGTATGACTCCAAACACCCGGAAAAGGCTTCTCTCCTCAATGTTATCCTCACAAATATTCCTGATAGTTATCAGTCTGGTGTTTTCTGTAATGACCTTAGTGATCACTGTTTTACAGCCTGTGTTCATAATGGCTGCTCAGTGAAACGACCTGTCCTGATTTGTCATAAACAACTTTAATGAGTAAGCCTTCCTTCATGATCTGGCCTCTGTAAATTGGCATAGAATCAGCCTGATCCCCTGTCGAAGACGCTCGGACCTTATTTTTTGATATTTTCAGTGGTTTTGTTAACAAACAACCCCTCGTAAAGAAATGTTGAATTAAAAGCAGCTTCAGCCCCTGGTTCAACCGTGATCTGGCAGAGTTACTCCACCTCAAGAATTCCATTTGGCAAAAGGCTCAGCACACGCATACTCAGGCTGACTGGCTCTCGTTCAGGCAAACGAGGTTTAAGTGCACTCAGGCTATTCAGGCTGTTACTTTAACAGAATGTGACTGGCAGAACGGGTGTTGTATGTGGAGGATGAGGGCTGCAGTAGATATCTCAGATAGGGGGGAGTGAGGCCTAAGAGGGTTTTATAAATAAGCATCAACCAGTGGGTCTAGCGACAGGTATACAGAGATGACCAGTTTACAGAGGAGTATAGAGTGCAGTGATGTGTCCTATAAGGAGCATTGGTTGCAAATCTGATGGCTGAATGGTAAAGAACATCTAGCCGCTCGAGAGCACCCTTACCTGCTGATCTATAAATTATGTCTCAGTAATCTAGCATGGGTAGGATGGTCATCTGAATCAGGGTTAGTTTGGCAGCTGGGGTGAAAGAGGAGCGATTACGATAGAGGAAACCAAGACTAGAACGCTGTATTTTTCTGCTTTAGTTCTGTGTAGCGCTGTATTTTTCTGCTTTTTGTTCTGTGTAAGATATATTTTCTGCTTTAGTTCTGTTGTAGCACTGTATTTTTCTGCTTTAGTTCTGTGTAGCACTGTATTTTTCTGCTTTAGTTCTGTGTAACGCTGTATTTTTCTGCTTTAGTTCTGTGTAACGCTGTATTTTTTACTTTAGTTCTGTGTAGCGCTGTATTTTTTTGCTTTAGTTCTGTGTAACGCTGTATTTTTCTGCTTTAGTTCTGTGTAGCGCTGTATTTTTCGTGCCGTCATTATTTCATCTACTTTGACTTCAGCTTTGATTTCGGTTTTGCACATCGCCGTTAAACTAGACATCGGGCCGATGCCAATGTTGGCATTTTTTTTGCTAATATCGTCCGATTTCCGATATGCTCACCGATATATCGTGCATCCCTACCTCATACAAGATTG
>NW_019945289.1:8345-22585 GCF_002910315.2 Salvelinus sp. IW2-2015
GTGATGGTGTGATGGTGATTGGGGTTGTGATGGTTGTGATGCGTGTGGTGGTGTGATGTTGGTGGTGTGGGTGTGAATGGTGTGATGGTGTGGTGATGTGGGGTGTTGATTGTGTGATGGTGTGGGGTGTGATGGTCTGTGATGGTGTGGGAAAGTGGCTGTGATGGTGTCTGGTTGGTGGTGGCGTTGTTGTTCTTCAGTGGCACATATTGGGCCCTTGATAAAAAGTGGAGAAACGTTTGAATGCCACATATCTGAACATCATATCCCAAATCAATGCACCCTTCATGTGCAACGTGTAATCCAATCTAGCTATAGATTAATTTCAGCAGATGATAATGCTGCCATTGCACAAGGCCTTAGGATTCTGTCCAGAATGTGTTCCATCGCACACACTACTGCATGTGGCCTGCCCAGTCAACCAGATCTCCAATACATTGAGTGTTTGGGATTGAGATGGAACCAGCTCTATTTGTTAGTTAGATCCGTCTACCGCCAAACTTGGACACAACTTGTGGGAAAGGCATTGGATGTCAACATTGGCCAGCTCTCTGTTGGAACGCTTGAATACCTTGTAGAGTCCACAAATTGAGACTGTTCTGAGGGCAATAGGTGGGTGCAAGCTCAATATAAGAAGGTGTTCCTATGTTTTATACACTCAGTGTATATAATCACAACCCTTTTAAAACCTATTTTAAATATCCACTTAAACAATATTGTGACATGGAGTCAAAACCAGCTGGTCCTAACCTAAACGACACTATTAAATAAGGTTTTAGTGTTTTATGTGGGAAATAGCTATCACTTACTCGGTAAGAAGACGTACTCTGCGTGAAATTGGACCAGACTTTCTCAAGGTGCGTAATGGCTGATGGAAAGAGGCGATGTGAGCAACGAGTTACAGCAACGATGTGGAACCCGCTCTCCAGACCAAGATGTCAAAGGCCCGCTTCCAGGTGACGAACCGGGGAAGAACCGGGCAGGGTGTACCTGTCCGCAGCCCTGTCTGCGTCTAGGCTTCATTCAGGGTGTCTTCCAACACCTCTTTGCGGGGGAAGGGGGGCCGATCCTTCCATCTGATGAAGATTCTGGGTACTACTTTTTTTGGTATTTGGGGTCAATCTGGACTGTCTTTGCCCCCCGCTTTGCCGCCACGTGCCTTTGAAAACCACGGTTATAGTATCCATATTCTCCCGTCCAGAGAGTATGAGCGAATATATCCTCTGGTCGCTGCTTAGCGACGTGTTCGTCGAAATCACTGTGAAACGGGTATCGTCCTGAATGTTAGATTCCTCGGAAACCAACAGTTTGACCAGTTTGGCAGTTCCAAAGTATTCTGCTTCCCGTTTTTTAACCTTCCTTTCTCCGGGGAAGAATGATCGGGTAGGACGACCTGCTGTATCTTCTCAAAATAATTCCAATAATATCTGAACGAAAACCTATCTTCTGTCGATAAAAATAACGTCCCCTGGAGGTCCCGCGCCAAGTCGTTCGACGAGGACCCCTTCTTGGGGGAATACCGTCCCAGTAAGGAATTGGGGAATGCTTGTTAAAGTAATGTAGACAGTATAGTATACCTGTCCTCCTACGTTTAGTCAATAACATCAGACGGCGGGTTTTGCACCGACCCGTTTTCTTACCGTCTGGTTTTTTACAATTCTCCTCAGTGCCATTTTTAGTTCATTGCATAAAACCAAATCCCGTCAAGGTGCGGCGCGCAGATGTTCCCAAAAAGTTTTCATTTCTATATGGGATGGAATGTGCAGTGTCTCTGTTGAATTAATCGGTCGACCACATTGCAGTGCACGCATCTGTTTTACACACATCCATTGCTGTTGAGTCCATTAATATAATCAACAGTTTGAATATCATCGTTGAAATCACCATTATTCCATAATTCAATTGAACCTATATTGACTCACCTCTGCCACTTTCAGTCCGTCTCGGATAAAAATGTCAAACTTCTTTGATCTGCAAGGCAAGCTTCCTGTCCTTGTTTTTTAACAGTCCATTGTAACTTTTATCGCCCGAATCAATGGCACGTTCGCTGGTCCACAGAGACTGTGCTTGGAAATTGCGTGCGCGTGCTATTATTTTTCCTGAAGTAAGATGGAATCGGACGGCCGGTGCTGCGCGCTCCCATCTCTACGTCTCCAAAAGCTGCCCTGTGCAGAGAGAGGCAGAAAGATAACGGTTCAGGGGCTGGGCACTGGAGTGAAAACGGTTACGATTATGTTTTTCCAGCGGTGCGTTGGAAAAACATAATGGAGAGTCACGTTCTGTACATCATCATCTAAAGGAAAAAATTTACGTTTGAAAACGTTGCGACGTAGCGTAACCCTACCATTCTGAATGATATTCCATAGAAAATATGATTAACATTCTGCAACGCTAGCGCTAATAGGCTATAATCAGTTTGAGTTTTGAATTTATTTTGGGGATTTCCATATGCTGAAAACATATCAGGTGACTAATTTAAAAACCTGTATGATATAATTTTAGCAAAAAACTAAAATAACCTCACCTATCCGTTTTGTTGCTTCCCATGAATTTATCTATGCTGTTCATGAATAATGTCTGTGCTGCGTATGGGTACAGTGATTGGACTGTGTGAGTGGGCCCTACGTCACTTCAACACCGTGGTAAGGGTACCGTATCGGCTGCAAGTGGGCCATAGAGCCCTAAGTGGAGATGTCATAATGACCATAAACCTAGAGTCCAAACAGAGAAATGGTTCAATCCTTTTCCCCATAAATTGAATTTAAAAACACTTTAAAATAAGGGCTGTGTTTTCATGTATTCTTCCTTGGCGTGATGTTTTGGATAACCATGTAAATATCTCTCGGACAAGGTTGACTTTTATCAATATATTCGGCTCTATTTACTCTCAGATTCGAAAAATGTTAATTTAGCATCAAATTAGGACATTCATGCAAAACTACAAATCCTGCACTTTGCTAACAGTATTGTGTCAATTTGAAACTTGCACAAGACAGTTCACAGAATTGTAAATGTAAGAAATGTAGACAAATTTATTAATTTACTCAATTTAGCTAACATTTAGATAGTTATCTTAGAGTTCTTACCTTTGCCTCGATTCGTCAGTCTCATTCCAGATCATCATGGCATTTGACGTTATTATGATAGCCACTATTGCAGCTAATTAGCATATTTTTTTTTGGGGGGTGGTTAATGCATGCGAAGTATATTGACTAAAAAGTCACCCTTTGTTCAAGAGAGATTTTTACTCATGCGTTATCAAAACTGACGCCGGTAAGAATACACGAAACACAGCCCCTTTATTTTAAGTTGGTTCTAAGAATCCCCTATTGGAAAATGAATGGTGGAAAAAAAACGATTGGAACCATTTAGCTTGTTTGACCGTAGGTTTTTTAAGCGTTATTTTGACTCAATCTGTTGTGCTCTACTGGACTGAGTGAGTAGGGCCATCGGCTTCGCATGCGTGGCTTTCAATCCTGATGTGGCCCATGATGTGTACTTAGGCCTACTTGTCAAAGTAACTTATTCTTAAAGTAGCTCCTATGTTGCAGATGCATGTTAACATATTAATCTTGCTGTATGTTCTTTTTAAAGGATGGCTTCGATGGGCAATTTTTTCTCAATGGCGGACATCCTGCGGTCTAGAGAGCCACCCATGAGGAAATCCGAGTCCTCGCACAGTTGCACACGGTATTTGTCATATGCTTGTAATAGTAGCCTAGCTATGTTTTTTTTACTCTTTTAGGTAGGCCGTTCTCTTTAGTATGCCTGTATCGTCTGTAGGCCTGTTACTCTTTAGTAGGCTGTCACTCGTTATAGGCCTGTACTTCTTTGCCTAGGCCTTGTTCTCTTTAGTAGGCCTATACTCTTAGTAGGCCTGTTACTCTTTAGTAGGCCTTGCTTACGTCTTTTAGTAGGCCTATTACTCTTTAGTAGGGCCTAATACTCTTTAGTAGGCCGTACTCTTTAGTAGACCTGTACTCTTTTAGTAGGCCTGTACTCTTTTAGTAGGCCTGTAACTCTTTCAGTAGTGCCTGCTTACTTCTTTTAGTAGGCCGTGTACTCTTTAGTAGCCTACTTACTCTTTGTAGACCTGTACTCTTTAGTTTAAGGCCTGTACTCTTAGTAGGCCTGTCTCTTTAGTAGGCCTGCTACTTCTTTAGCTAGTCGATACTTACTCCTGAGTTATAGAGGCTGTACTCTTTAGTTAGACCCTGTACTCTTTTAGTAGGCCTGTACTCTTTAGTAGGCCTGTAACTCTTTAGTAGGGCCTGTACTCTATTAGGGCCCTGTACTCTTTAGTAGGCTATTACTCTTTGTGTAGGTCCAGTCAGTGTATTCCTTTTTAGCCTACTCTTAGTAGGCGTATACTCTTTAGTAGGCCTGTTACTCTTTAGTGCCTAGGCCTTGTACTCTTTAGTAGGCCTGTATCTTTGTAGGCCTGTACTCTTTAGTAGGCCTGTACTTTTTAGTAGGCCTGTACTTCTTAGTAGGGGCTGTACTCTTTAGCGTACGGGCTATACTCGGTTAGTATGGCCTGTTACTCTTAGTAGCTGTTACTCTTTAGTACCTGATATTCTTAGTAGGGCCTGTACTCTTTCAGTAGGCCTGTAACACTCCGTAGTAGGCCGTACTCGTAGTGGCCACTATACTCTTTTAGTAGGCCTCATACTCTTTAGATCAGGCCTTACTCCTTTTGTAGGCCTTACTCTTTAAGTAGGCCTGTACTTCTTAGTAGGCCTGTGTACTCTTAGTAGGCCTATACTCTTTAGTAGGCCGATACTCTTTAGTAGGCCATACTCTTAGTAGACCTATAGAAAAAAGCAGCCTGAAAGCTTGTAATCTTATGAATAATATAAAACTCTTCATTCCCCCTTGGTCCTTCTCTGAGGCTAGGACATGGTGGTCTGAGTCAGTGGACGTTGATTTTTCTCCCTGGACTGTTGGGATCATTTCCACCAATCAAATATGTACATTCAGAATTGTAATTTTGGCTGAAACAGGTGATTCTGATTCTGGAAGTGAGACCAACACTGGTCATGCTTTAGCCGCATGATAATTCGACTGTATTCGTGCCTCTGGAGACGGGTGTTGCTAAGCAGCCGCCTGGGGGATAGGTGCGGTGGGGGCACCAGCCACCTATCAAGTGATTGTATCAAATGGATTCAAACAGGCAAGACTTCGAAGAACGGGGTGTCACTGCTGTGCTGATTCTCTCAGCAAGCTTTTTTTCTTAACTAATGTGATTTCATTCCCTCTAAGAACGGCTGTTTGTGCTGTTGTTTGTGGCTCGGCTGGCGGTGCAAACATGTGTGTAAGTGTAGCTATTTTGTTGTCGGTGTGGATATTCAACCATTTCATATGTATTTGACCTTTTTGGAAACAAACGATATCCAAATGGATGAAACATTTCAGAGTGGTTGGGACTGCCTGACTAACACACAACAATGCCGATAATCTCTCCTAGCAGAGTCCCTTAGTTCTGTTTTTAAACCAAGCTGTTCCTTGATACAAACAACCACATTGCCCTAACAATGTTTAAATAACTTTTCACTCTCTTCCTCTCTCTCCCTCCCCATCCCCTCCCTCCTCATTCCTGTTAGTTGCGACACTTAACCAGTTTTCTTGCATTTTAGGAGGGGCTTGAACTTCATCCTCAGTTCAGCGATGACAATAAATCAAGACATATGAGTCTCCAGCTGAGAGATGTAAGACATTCTTAGAAGCTCCGATCACCTGTGTCATTTGCAAATTGAGGAGGTCTCGTAGTTGAAAACTCTGTGGGTTAATCGAACTGACTGAAAACCAACAATGCCCATCCACACAAGAAGTGGAAGAAAGTGTGGTAAAAACAACTGTACATAAAACATTTTCATCCTAAAACTACAAATATGTCAAACATTGAATAGTACATAAACGTAAAGCATATTGCTTTGGTGGATTCACTTCAATTCCAGACCCTGTATATCTAAGCAAATTACATCTCAGGTTTATTTGACGCGTATCTCTTACTATTCATATCCTAATTCTCTTATCTCCTCTCTCCACTTCAACACCCTAAGTCCATCCCTTCTCCTCTCCAACTTGACACCACATCAACACATCAACAACAATATCCACCTCCAATCCACTCCCCAACACCACTCCCACACACCCCCAATCCGACTCAACACCACATCCACTCCATTCACTTCACACCACAACCAGATCACAGCACCCAATCCACTCCAACACCAATCCACTCCCACTCCAGCACCAATCCACTTGCCCACACACCAATCCACTCAACACCAATCCCACTTCCAATTCCACTCCACTCCATCCACACCACTCCACAACCACACCAAGCCACTCAACACCAATCACTCCCACCCACACCCACCAGACCACAACCCACCCACCACACCAATCCACTCAACACAATCCACTCCAATCCACTCCACTCCACCACACACACCAATCCACTCAACACCAATCCACTCCAACCACTCCACTCCACTCCCCACTCCACACCAATCCACTCAACACCAATCGCACTTCCAATTCCACTCGCACACACCACTTCTCAGCTACCACACCAGTAGGCAATCCAGCCTCAACCACAATCCACTCCAAGTCCGACTCCACATATCCAAACCACTCCACACCACCCAATCCACTCAACACCAATCCACTCCAAATCCACTCCACTCCACTCCACTCACACTCCACTCCATCACGCACACATCCACTCCACACCACTTCCACAATCCACAGCGACCACGTTAGCCACACTCAACACTCGAGATACTTCCTACGTCGTCAAGTCCACTGTGTGTTCCACTTCCACATACACTTGCACCCACTCCGACTATCCGCAGATCCACTGCCACACCAGCATTAACTAGGGTATGACTAGTGGTTAGCATCTAGACATTGGGTAAAACGGGATCTCTGGCTATTTGCCCGGCAACACTCTTTGCACTTTTCAGAAAAAATACAGGAATTGACAAGATCGGGAATGTTATAAATAAGTGAGATATGTTCCCATTCCATACAGACACACAACATGGCACACCACAGATTAAAACAGTGTAGCAAGTGTCACGATGGAAGCCTTTTAGGCCTGCCAAGCATAGGTAGCTACTATAGCTAACCGTGTTATGCACTGTGCCAGTGCTGGTTATACGGCGCCAGTGTAGCTGTTTAGAGCAGTGCTTTATGGTGATAATGTGAGCTGCACACGGAGGACACATACCAGGCAACTTTTTAATCATATATATTTTGTATTTAACCTTATTAACTAGGCAATGTCAGTTAAAAACAAATTCTTATTTCAATGAGGCCTACCAAAAGGCAAGAATGCTGGGAGCTCGATAAAGAAATATTATATATTGGATCAAAACACACCATCACGACAAGAGAGACACACAAAACACTAACATTAAAGAGAGAACCTAAGACAAAACAAACATAGCAAGGCTGCACACATGACAAACCACAGCATTTGGTAGCAACACATGGACAACACAGCTAGTTGTGTGGGTCAAGGACAAGCAATGTAGCACAGAGCCATGAGTACTCGTTATGTGGTTAGCACACACATGGACATGCCACAGTGTGCTAGTGTGGGCAGCGCAAAGCACATAATCAACACAGCATTGGGTTAGAAACCACAACATTTGGTCCAACTGAACACGTCTGGTGGTGTTGTTGGTAGGCAGGGTGCAACACAAACATGACAACACTGAGCTATCAGTACTGAAGCTACCTATACATTGCAGACAGATCGACGTGAGTTGGTACGGTCCAGAGCAACACAAACTATTGACCAACACAGCATTAGCAACACTGACATATAGCAGCCCAGGCAGATCTTGTGGCTTGGTAGCAACAACAACATGACAAACACAAACATGACACACACTTGTAAGTCTAACTATACGAAGCATGAACGGACAGCGACATTGACACACACATTTTGTAGCAAGTGCAACTCGAGATCCTTGGCAAACACAGGCAATGGCTAGCAACACATTAATAGCATGTTCACAGGCCAGTTTAGGCAGGCGTTAGCCAACACAACATTGTATACTAACACGCAGCGTGCATAGTCTTGGTGGTGAGTTAGGGCAATCAACCAACATGACAACACAGCATGAGCCATGACAACAGCAGTAGACAAACTACAACACTGCATGTGCAAGACACAGCATGACCCTGACAGCTAGGCAGCAAGCTCATAGCAACACAGCATGGTAGAACAACACATGACAACAACAGTAGCAACACAACATGACAACAACAGGTGGTAGCAAAACACAACATGACAACATACAGCATGAGCATGGGAGCAACACAACGATGACAACACAGCATGGTAGCAACACAACATGACAACACCAGCATGGTAGCAACACAACATGAACAACACAGCATAGTTAGCAACCACAACATGACAACACAGCATGGTAGGCAACACAACATGAACAACACAGGCATGGTGTAGTACATATGCAAACAGCAACATGAACAAAACATGGGTCAGCAGCTTAGCAACCAACATGACAACACAGCATTGTGGGTAGCAAACAACATGACAACACAGCATAAGGTACGAGACCCCACAAGCATGACAACACAGCATGGTAGCAGACAATCACACAGTAGTGACCAACACAGCATTGGTCTGAGCTACCCAACTGACAACACAGCATGGTAGCAACAGTCAAACATGACAACACAGCATGGTATACACACAACCATACAAACACTAGCATTCGTAGCAACACAACATGACAACACAGCATGGTAGCAACCAACAACAGTGCACAACACAGCATTGTAGCAACACAACATGCACACAACAGTCGATAGCATGGTAGCAACACAACAGACAAACACAGCATGGTAGCAACACACATGACAAACACGAGCGATGGTAGCCAACACAACATGACAACACAGCTGGTCGAACCACAACTTGAACACCAGCTGAGTCATGCGGTTAGCAAACAACATGACAACACAGCATGTAGCAACACAACATGACACACAGCATGGTAGCAAACACAAACAGACAACACAGCATTATCAACTACAACATTACAACACAGCATGGTAGCAACACAACATGACAACACAGCATGGCAGCAACACAAAAAACATCTGGTTAGGTTAACCTGTCTGTCCTCTCTGGGGAGGTTCCCACTGCTTGGAAGGCAGCCACGGTTTGTCCTTTATTTAAAGGGGAGATCAAGCTGATTCCTAACTTTATAGGCCGTTTCATTTTGCCCTGTTTATCAAAGGTGTTGGAAAAACTTGCCAATAATCAACTCGTATCGTGATCGCAGCTATAATTCTCTCTTGTATGCAATCGGTTTCCGCCTCAGGTTATGGAATGTCACGTGCAACCTTCAAGGTTCTACATTTTACATTTACATTTTAGTCATTTAGCAGACGCTCTTATCCAGAGCGCGACTTACAGTAGATGCATAGCATTTTATTACATTTTATTACATTTATTACATTTTTTTTTTTTTTACATACTGAGACAAGATGATCTACCGGTCCAAACGCGCTCCCTACCGGCCAAACCCTCCCTAACCCGGACGACGCTATGCCAATATGTGCGTCGCCCCACGGACTCTCCCGTTGCGGCCGGGCTGCGACGAGCCTGGGCGCTGAAACCCAGCCCACAGCCTGGGCGCGGAACCCAGAGACTCTTGGTCACCAGTTGCTCTTGATTCTAAGCAATGTTGTGTTGCTATTTTATTGACTTGGCCAAAGCTTTTGATACGGTCGACCATTCCATTCTTGTGCGGCGCTAAGGAGTTATTGGTGTTCTCTGAGGGGTCTTTTGCGCCTGGTTTTGTTACACTATCTCTCTCAAAGAGTGCAGTGTATAAAGTCAGAAACATCTGGCTGTCTCAACCACTGGCCTGTCACCAATGAGTACCCCAAGGTTTGATCCTAGGCCCCAACCTCTTCTCAATTACATCAACACATAGCTCAGGCCGTAGGTAGGAAGTCTGCTGCACATCCATTTATATACAGATGATACAGTCTATATAATCAGCGCTGCCCCGCCGTATTGTTGTTTATAAACGCTCTGTCAACAAAGCTTTCTCATCGTTTAAACTGACTTTGCCTAGTTAAATAAAGGTACACCACACCTCACACACCATACTGACGCAAAAAATTAATTTGTTGGCATTTACGTAAAATACGATCAAAACCTATTTTCTTTGACTTACTTGCTGTGCTGTTTCGTTGTTTATTTGTTCAGTCATTTCAGTCTCAACCAGAATTTCATTATACATGTTCAAGCAGTGAATTCCAGCCTTGTCTGTCCGTGGCCTCTTTCCTCCGGTGCGCACTGTCACTGTGTCTGTTTCCGTCTTGTCCCGTCTGTGTATGTAACATTTCACTATAAACCCTGTTTCTTTCTAGCTCGCATCGAAGTAGCGGTCCTTTTACATCGCTAGACATCGAGCATTGGTGGCGACACAGTAAAGAGCTCAGAGAGAATGCCAATCTCAATCGCTTGTTCACAGCCTCGAGTACTTTTGTAGCGGCTGGTAGGATCTCTTCTCTTGGTACCAGTCGGTACCAGAACTTGGTACCGAACTGTCAGTCATGAATGTCAGTCATGAAGCTTCACTTAACTCAGTGACGCCCATAGCAAGTTAGCTAGTAGATGTACGTTTGAACAATACAGTGCTGTTAACTCCGGTAGCGAGCAACATCTGAAAAATAGTGTGTACCGGGCTCGACCGTCAGTGGAAACCAACATCATCCACGACTGAGGACGGTTGATTGTCAAGGGCAATGACATATTACATTATCTTGGCTTTTTAGTGGATTTTTGCTCTTTGAGTTGTTCTCCTGAGATAATGTTCTTACTCTTTCAAATGACTGCTGGACTGTGAACTTGTTTAGTTGTTGGAAAATGTGCTTTAGTTCTGTGTAGCACTGTATTTTTCTGCTTAGTTCTGGTGTACGCTGTATTTCTGCTTTAGTTCTGTGTGGCGCTGTTATTTCTCTGCTTTAGTTTCTTGTTGTAACGCTGGTATTTTTCTGCTTTAGTTCTGAGTTGTAGCGCTGTATTTTTCTGCTTTTGTTCTGTGTAACCTTATGTTTTCTTGCTTTAGTTCTGTGTAGCACTTATTTTCTGCTTTAGTTCTGTGTGTAGCACTCTATTTTTCTGCTTTAGTTCTGTGTAACGCTGTATTTTTTCTGCTTATAGTTCTGCTGTAACGCTTTGTATTTACTTTATTCGTGCTGTAGCGCGTTTTTTCTGCTTTATGTCTTGGTTGTAACGCGTGTATTTCTGCGGTTTAGTTTCGTGTAGCGTCTGTAGCGGCTGTAATTTTCGTGCCAGTCATTATTTCATCTACTTGACTTCAGCTTTGAATTTCGGTTTGCACATCGCGCCGTTAAAACTAGACATCGGGCCGATGCCAATGTTGGCTTTTTTTTGCCTAAATATCGTGCCGATTCCGATATGTCTCAGACGATATATCGTGCATCCCTACCTCAACAAAACGGAAGTAATGGCTCGGCACGGTACACTGTCCCTTCTCTCACAACATATCAAAGCTGCAGGCTAAAGCTCTGTAAAAGTATTCTACACAGAACTAAAGCAGAAAAATACAGCGTTACACAGAACTAAAGCAGAAAAATACAGTGCTACACAGAACTAAAGCACATTTCCAACAACTAAACAAGTTCAAGTCCAGCAGTCATTTGAAAGAGTAAGAACATTTCAGCGAGAACAACTCAAAAGGCAAAATCCACTAAAAAGCCAAGATAATGTAATTCATTGCCCTTGACAATCAACCGTCCTCAGTCGTGGATGATGTTGGTTTCCACTGACTGGTCGAGCCCCGGTACACACTATCTTTTCAGATGTTGCCCTACCGGARTTACACAGWATTGTTCAAACGTACATCTATTAGCTACTTGCTATGGGCGTCACTGTTAGTAGCTTCATGACTGACATTCATGACTGACAGTTCGGTACCAGTTCTGGTACCGAACTGGTACCAGAGAGAATCCTACCAGCCGTACAAAAGTACTCGAGGCTGTGAACAAGCGATTGGATGGCATTCTCTCTGAGCCTCTTTACTGTGTCGCCACCATGCTCGATGTATAAGGACCGCTACTTCGATGCAGACAAGAAACAGGGTTTACGTGAAATGTTACATACACAGCTGGACAAGACGGAAACAGACACAGTGACAGTGCGCACCGAGGAAAAGAGGCCACGGACAGACAAGGCTGGAAATTCACTGCTTGACATGTATAATGAAATTCTGGTTGAGAATGAAATGACTGAACAAATAAACAACGAAACAGCACAGCAAGTAAGTCAAAGAAATAGGTTTTGATCGTATTTTACGTAAATGCCAACAAATAACTTTTTGGTCAGTATGGTGTGTGAGTGTGTGTGTAACCTTTATTTAACTAGGCAAAGTCAGTTAAACGATGAGAAAGCTTTGTTGAAGAGCGTTTAATACAAAATACGGGGAGGGGCCAGCTGATTATAAGACTGTATCATCTGTATATAAATGGATGAGAGACTTTCCTACTGCCTGAGCTATGTTGTTGATGTAAATTGAGAAGAGCATGGGGCCTAGGATCAAACCTTGGGGTACTCCATTGGTGACAGGCAGTGGTTGAGACAGCAGATGTTCTGACTTTATACACTGCACTCTTTGAGAGAGATAGTTAACAAACCAGGCAAAAGACCCCTCAGAGACACCAATACTCCTTAGCCGGCCCACAAGAATGGAATGGTCGACCGTATCAAAAGCTTTGGCCAAGTCAATAAAAATAGCAACACAACATTTGTCATGTGGTGTGCTACCGTGTTGTTGTCATGTTGTGTTTCTACCATGCTTTGTGTTGTTATGTTGTTGCTGCCATGCTGTGTTGCATGTGGTGTGCTACCATGCAGTGTTGTCATGTTGTGTTGCTACCATGCGTGTTGTTCATGTGTTGCTACCATGCTTGTTGTCATGTGTTGCTGCCATGCTTGTTGTCATGTGTTGCAGCCTTGCTATGTTGTTGTCTTAGGTCTCTCTTTATGTAGTGTTGTGGTGTCTCTCTTGTCGTGATGTGTGTTTTGTCCAATATATATATTTTTTAATCGCAGCTCCCAGCATTTTGCCTTTTGGTAGGCCTTCATTGTAAATAAGAATTTGTTTTAACTGACTTGCCTAGTTAAATAAAGGTTAAATAAAAAATATATATTTAAAAAGTTGCCTGGTATGGTGTCCTCCTGTGTGACAGCTCATTTATTATAGGCTACGCTGTAAGGGTTGCGTGTACAGCCTGGCAGTGATGCGGTTGCTTTGAACATTTTGCTAAAGGCTTCCATGTGACAACCTGTTTAATCTGATGGTGTGCATGTTGTGGATTTTGTGGAAATGGGATTTTATTTAACATTTCCCAGATCTTGTCATTCTGTTTTTTTCTGGAAAAGTGAAGAGTGTTGCCGGGACAATCCGAGATCCCGGTTACCCATGTTAATCCCTAGTTATTCCCTAGTTAATCTGGTGTGGAGTGGATTGGAGTGGAGTGGTGCAGTGTAGTGTGGAGTGGAGTGGATTGGAGTGGATTGGTGTTGAGTGGAGTGGTGTGAAGTGGAGTGGAGTGGAGTGAGTGGAGTGAGTGGATTGGAGTGAGAGTGGATTGGTGTGGAGTGGAGTTGGAGTGGATTGGAGTGGATTGGTGTGGAGTGGATTGGAGTGGATTGGTGTTGAGTGGATTGGTGTGGTGTGGAGTGGAGTGGAGTGGATTGGAGTGGATTGGTGTTGAGTGGATTGGTGTTGAGTGGATTGGTGTGGTGTGGAGTTGGGTGTGGAGTGGAGTGAGTGGATTGGAGTGGTTGGTGTTGGAGGATTGTGTGGAGTGGTGTGGAGTGGAGTGGAGTGGATTGGAGTGGGATTGGTGTGGTGTGGAGTGTGTGTGGAGTGGAGTGGATTGGAGTGGATTGGTGTTGAAGTGGATTGGTGTGCTGTGGTGTCGGTGTGGTCTGGTGTGGTGTGGAGTGGATTGGAGTGGATTGGTGTTGAGTGGATTGGTGTGGTGTGGAGTGGATTGGTGTTGAGTGGAGTGGATTGGTGTGGAGTGGATTGGCGTGTGTGGGTTCTGGTGTGGTGTGGAGTGCGAGTGGATTGGAGTGGATTGGTGTTGGAGTGGATTGGTGTGGTGTGTGGCTGTGGAGTGTGTGGAGTTGGAATTGGAGTGGCGAT
>NW_019945289.1:22610-33550 GCF_002910315.2 Salvelinus sp. IW2-2015
TGCTTAGAATCAAGAGCAATGTGTACGCAGAGTGCTCTGGGTTCCGCCCAGGGCTGGCTGGTTCGCGCCCAGGCTCTTGCGCAGCCGGCCGCAACCGGGAGATCCGCGTGGGGCGAGGCTACAAACTTGCCCATCGTTCTTCATTTATCCCTTTGCTCCCCACATGCTCTAATCTCATTAGTAGGTCTTCTCCCTTCCGTGCCTACCATGTTCCCCTCTTACCCATCGAAACCCGCCACTCCCTCATTTCTACTGCCTCAGTTCTTGCCCACATACGTTCGTAGTCCGTGTTTGTAAGCTGGTTGTGGTATTTGTGCTTTAGTTCTGGGTTAGGGAGGTTGTATACGCGGGCCTGATGCTGGTGTTTTCTACTTTAGTTGTTGGTGTAGCGCGGTAGGAGGGTTTGGCCATGCTTTTTCTGCATTTAGTTCTGTGTAGGGATATCTTGTCTCAGTATGTAAAAAAAAAAAAAATGTAATAAAATGTAATAAAATGTATGCACTCTACTGTAAGTCGCTCTGGATAAGAGCGTCTGCTAAATGACTAAATGTAAATGTAGAAAATGTAGAACCTTGAAGGTTGCAGTGACACATCCATAACCTGAGCGGAAACCAGATTGCATACCAGAAGAATACTATAGACATCAAGAAAAGCCGTCGGTTGATTATTGGCAAGTTTTTCCAACACCTTTGATAAACAGGGCAAAATAAGAACAGGCTATAACAGTTAGGATCAGCTCTTGATCTCCCCTTTAAATAAAGACGAACACGTGGCTGCCTTCCAAGCAGTGGGAACCTCCCCAGAGAGGACAGACAGGTTACCTAACCCAGATGTTTTTTGTGTTGCTGCCATGCTGTGTTGTCATGTTGTGTTGCTACCATGCTGTGTTTGTCATGTTGTGCCACCGATGCTGTGTTGTCATGTTGTGTTGCTACCATGCTGTGTTTGTCATGTTGTGTGCTACCATGTCTGTGTTGTCATGTTGTGTTGCTACCATGCGTGTGTTGTCATGTTGTGGTTGCTACCATGCTGTGTTGTCATGTTGTGTTGCTTACCATGCTGTGTGTTGTCCATGTGTGTGTTTGCTACCATGCTGTCTATGATCGATTGTCTGTGTTGTTCTACCATGCTGTCTGTGTCATGTATGTTCGTGTTGCTACCATGCTGTGTTGTCATGTTGTGTGCTACCATGCTTGTGTTGTCATGTTGTGTTGCTACCATGCTGTTGTTGTCCATGTTGTGTTGCTACCATTGCTGTGTTTCATGTTGTGTTGCTACCATGCTGTGTTGTCATGTTGTGTTGCTACCATGCTGTGTGTCATGTTGTGTTGCTACCATGCTGTGTTGTCATGTTGGTTGCTACCATGCTGTGTTTTTCATGTTGTGTTGCTACCATTGCTGTGTTGTCATGTTGTGTTGCTACCATTGTGTTGTGTTGTTGTCATGTTGTGTTTCGGTACCATTGCTGTGTTGTCTGTTGTGTTGCTACCATGCTTGTTGTCATGTCTGATGTGTTGCTACCATCTGTGTTGTCATGTTGTGTTGCTACCATGCTGTGTTGTCATGTTGTGTTGCTGACCATGCTGTGTTGTCATGTGTGTGGCTACCATGCTGTGTTGTCATGTTGTCGTTGCTACCATGCTGTGTTGTCATGTTGTGTTGCTACCATGCTGTGTTTCATGTTGTTTGCTACCATGCTGTGCTTGTCATGTTGTGTTGCTACCATGCTGTGTTGTTGTTTCTGTGTTGCTACCATGCTGGTGTGTTGTTTATGTTGCTGCCTGTGATCTTTGTTTGTCATTGTTGTTGCTACCATGCTGTGTGTCATGTCTGTGTGTGTTCATGTTGTGTTGCTACCATGCTGTGTTGTCATTTGTGTCATGTTGTGTTGCTACCATGCTTGTGTTTGTCATGTGTTGCTACCATGGCTGTGTTGTCATGTTGTGTTGCTACCGCGTTGTCGTCACTTGTTGTCGTTCTTTCTCATCCAGTTTGTGAGGCTTCTGTCATGTTGTGTACTACCATGATAGTGTTGTATGTTGTGTTGTCTGCATTTGCTACCTGCCATGTGTAATATGTTTATATGATGTTGCCCTTGTTAGCGCTTACTGCAAATGTGTTTTCATGTGCCTTCGTTGTGTCCATCGCTGTTGGTCATGTTCTTTACCGCAGTCGTGGTGCGCTCACATGCTGCGTGTACGGTCATCGGTTGTAGTTCAGCTACCATGCTGTGTTCATGTGAGTGCAGGCCCTTGCTATGTTGTTGTCTTAGGTCTCTCTTTTATGTATGTTGTGGTGTCTCTCTTGTCGTGTGTGTGTTTTGCCAATAATAGTTTTTTAATCGCAGCTATCCCAGCATTTTGCCTTTTGTGTAGGCTTCATTGTAAATTAAGATGTTGTGTTTTAACTGACTTGCTAGTATAATAAAGGTTAAAAAAAATATATATTAGTTAAAAAGTGCCTGGTATGGTGTCCTCCTGTGTGACAGCTCATTATTTATAGAGCTACGCTGTAAGGGTTGCGTGACAGCCTGCGCAGTGATGCGGTTGTCATGAACATTTGGCTGAAAGGCTTCTTAATGTCTGGACACTGTTTAATCTGATGGTGGTAGCATGTTGTGGATTTGTGTGGAATGGGATTTTATTTAGACATTTCCCACGATCTGTCATTCTGTTTTATTTCTGGAAAAGTGAGAGTGTTGCCGTGGACATCCGAGATCCGCGGTTACCAGTCAGTTAATCCCTAGTTATTCCCTAGTTAATCTGGTGTGGAGTGGATTGGAGTGGAGTGGTGCAGTGTAGTGGTGGAGTGGAGTGGATTGGAGTGGATTGGTGTTGAGTGGAGTGGTGTGGAGTGGAGTGGTGTGGAGTGGATTGGAGTGGAGTGGATTGGAGTGGAGTGGAGTGGAGTGGATTGGAGTGGATTGGTGTTGAGTGGATTGGGTGGTGTGGAGGGTTTGGAATATAAGTGGATGTTGATTGGAGTGGTTGGTGGTTGAGTGTGAGATTGGCTATTGTGTGTTGGTAGTGAGTGGTGTTGGAGTGGATTGGAGTGCGATTGGTGTTGAGTGGATTGGTGTGGAGTGGAGTTGGAGTGGAGTGGATTGGAGTGGATTGGTGTGAGTGGATTGGTGTGGTGTGGAGTGGGTGGAGTGGATTGGAGTGGATTGGTGTTGAGTGGATTGGGTGTGGTGGGTGGTTGGTTGTGTGGGTGGGGTGGAGAGTGATTGGTGTTGAGTGGCTTGGTGTGGTGTTGGAGTGGTGTGGGTGGAGTGGAAAGTGGATTGAGTGGAGTTTGTGGTTGGAAGTGGATTGGTGTGTGGAGTGGTTGGTGTGGAGTGGTAGTGGATGTGGTGTTGAGTGGATTGGCGTGGTGTGTCTGGTGTGCGTGTGGATGTGAGATGGAGTGGATTGGTGTTGAGTGGATTGGTGTGGTGTGTGGTGGTGTGTGTAGAGTGGAGTGGATGTGTGGAGTGGATTGGTGTTGAGTGGATTGGATGTGAGCGTGTGGTGTGGAGTGTGCTGTTGGAATTGGAGTGGATTGGTGTTAGTGGTGTGATTGGTAGACTGGTGCTGTGAGTTGGCTTCTGCACGCTTAGTCGGCTGTGCGTCCTCCGGTGTGGTGTGATGTGCAGTGAGAGCTGGATTGGATTCTGGACTGTGTGCTGTGTCGGATGATTACGTGTCAACAAGGCTGTGAGTGGTGTTGTCTGTTGGTGTGGACCAGGCCGCTGCGCAAAGCCCACAGCAGAACATATGTCATCTCAGTGGAAAGTAGGTAAGAGCGGAAGCAGATAATCTGAGTAGATGTCTACGTTTGCTGATGACTCTGGTGCTTCGTCTCCCAACAAGGGGCCTACAGCAGCACTGCTAGATACTTCCTCACAGTCTACCTGTGCGACCTGAGACGACCCTGACTGCCCTGACAGACCTGGGCCCTGACAGACCTGGCCCTGACAGACCTGCCTGACAGACCTGGGCCTGACAGTAAATCTCAGTAAGATAAAAATAACGCGGTGTTCAAAAAAAAGGTCCAGTCCATGCTGACTACAAATACAAATTATCTAGACCACCGTTGCCTTAGAGCACACAAAAAAACTATACCTACCTAAACATCAGCGCCACAAGTAACTTCCACAAAGCTGTGAACGAGCTGAGAGACAAGGCAAGAGTGCCATGTATGCCATCAAAAGAACATCAAATTCGACATACCAATTATCGATCTGTCAAAAAATATTTTAATCAGTTATAGAACCCATTGCCCTTTATGTGTGTAGGGCTCTGGGGTCCTCTCACCAACCAAGAATTCACACAATGGACAAACAAAACCAAATTGAGGGACTCTGCAATGCAGAGATTCAGAAAAAATATCCTCCGCTCGTACAACGTAAAACACCAAATAATGCACGCAGAGCAGAATTAGCCGATACCACTAATTATCAAAATCCATAAAAAGAGCCGTTTAAATTCTACAACCACTAAAAGGAAACGATTACACCACCTTCCATAAACAAAGCCATCACCTACAGAGAGATGAACCTGGAGAAGAGTCCCAAGGCAAGCTGGTCCTAGGGCTCTGTCACAAACACAAACACAACCCCCACGACACGCCAGCCACGGAGACACCAGCACAATTAGACCACCAACCAAATCACGAGGAACAAACAAAAAGATAATTACTTGACATCATGGAAAGAATGAAACAAAAACTAGAATTGCATTGTCCCTAAACAGAGAGTACACAGTCGGTTAGAATAGCTGACCACTGTCAATGCTAGACGCAACTTAAGGAAATCTTTGACTATGTAGAGATCTCAGGAGCATAGCCTTAGGCACAGACCTGCTCTCAAGTGAAGACAGGAGCATAGTCGCACACTGCCCACAAAAATGACAGGTGAACACTGAGCTGCACTTCCCTAATCTCCTGCCAAATGTAATCCATATTAGAGCACACAGTTTCCCTCAGATTACACGACATCCACAAAGAATTCGAAAACAAACACGATATTTGATAGACTCACACATCTACTGGGTGAAATACCACAGTGTTACCCACGACAACAGCAATGGTGACCAGTGAAGAACAAACACCATCGTAAATACAACCCATATTTATGTTTAATTTATTTCTCCTTTTGTACTGTACCACTTGTTGTACATCGTTACAAAACTGTATATAGACATAATATGACATTTGAAATGTCTATACTTTTGGAACTTGTTTGAGTGTAATGTTTACTTTTCATTTTTATTGTTATATTCACTTTTTGTTTATATCTATTTCATCTGCTTTGGCCGATGATGTAATATATTGTTCCCATGTCAATAAAGCCCCTTGAATTGACATTGTTGAGTAGAGAGAGAAGGAGAGAAGGGAGAGAGAGGTGTGGGTGGTAGGAGAGAGGAGAGAGAGACTGAGGCAAAGAGAGAGAAGGAGGATGGAGGTGAGGGAGAGAGAGGGCGGAGAACGAGAGATGAGAGAGGAGGGATAGGGGCACAGACAACAGCAGTATCCACAGGTCCAACTCTTCCATTAGAGGAGCATGGGGCAGATGAACAGCAGGAGGACAGCAGCGTGAACAGCAGAGGAACAGCAAGATGACAGGCCAGTAGAGTCAAGCATGACAAACAGCAGGAGGACAGCAGAGTGACAGGGCAGCGGACGGAGCAGGTGAGCCAGGAGACAGCAGAAGGACAGCAGGTGCTTAGGGGTGACAGAGGGAGCAGATGAACAGCAGGAGGACAGGCTAGGTGCAGAACAGGACATGCAGTGTGGACAGCGGGGAGGGGACAGCAGGAATTGAACAGCAGGATGACAGCAGAGTGAGACAGCAGGATGAACAGCAGAAGCGACAGCAGGGAACAGCAGGCATGACAGCAGCAGAGTGACAGCAGCGAGGACGAGCAGTGCACGCGGACGCATGACAGCGACAGCAAGATGAGAGCACGCAGTGAGAGATCAGCAGGAACGGACAGCAGGTAACAGTGTACAGCAGAGAGGCCAGCAGAATTGGCACGGGAGCAGAGCAAACACTAGGGAGGTACAGGAAGCAGCGAACAGCAGGAGGACACAGAAGGACATGCAGATGGTGACAAGCAGGAGGAAAAGTCAGAAGGACAGGCAGGTGAACAGACAAGAGAACAGCAGAAGGACAGCAGGAGGACAGGCAGAAGGACAGCAGCGTGACAGCAGTGAGGACAGCAGAAGGACAGCAGCGTGAGGCACAGCAGGAGGACAGCAGAAGGACAGCAGGTGAAACAGCAGCTGATAATAACACGTCAGGAGGGATCAGCACTTGGGGACAGGAAGAGGAAGAACAGCACTTGGCCCACGTGTATCAACAGGAACAGCAGGAGGACAGCACGCGATGGTTTTGTGAATTTGTGGATGTCTAGTCTTGTGCTGACATAACACGCGTCAAGCGTCCTCGGTCAGCCATCGTTAGTTTAGAGTAACCAGATGCTAGGTCTTGCTCCAACCCGCCAGCCGTTTCCGCTACCCCTCCTCAGGTAGCATTCGAGAGACACCTACTCTGGCCCTCGAATACACAAGTCTCTTAGAGACTCCTTCTCCGACTCTGACAGACAGCACAAACAGTAGATGTCTGAATACAACAGTTCTACTCTCTCTTGGTGTTGAGTGGAGTGGATTGGTGTGGAGTGGATTGGCGTGGTGTGGTCTGGTGTGGTGTGGTCTGGTGTGGTGTGGAGTGGAGTGGATTGGATTGGTGTGGTCTAGTGTGGAGTGGATTAGTGTGGTGTGGAGTGGTGTTGTCTGGTGTGGTGTGGACCAGGCCAGCTGCTGCAAAGCCCACAGCAGAAATATGTCTCTCAGTGGAAAAGTAGGAGAGGGGACAGAGATAATCTGAAGTAAGATGTCTACTGTTTGCTGATGATCTGGTGCTTCTGTCCCCAACCAAGGAGGGCCTACAGCAGCACCTAGATCTTCTGCACAGATTCTGTCGGACCTGGGCCCTGCCAGACCTGGACCCTGACAGACCTGGACCCTGACAGACCTGGACCCTGACAGACCTGGGCCCTGACAGACCTGGACCCTGACAGACCTGGGCCCTGACAGTAAATCTCAGTAAGATAAAAATAACGGTGTTCAAAAAAAAGGTCCAGTCACCATGACTACAAATACAAATTACATCTAGACACCGTTGCCTTAGAGCACACAAAAAACTATACCTACCTAAACATCAGCGCCACAAGTAACTTCCACAAAGCTGTGAACGAGCTGAGAGACAAGGCAAGAATGCCATGTATGCCATCAAAAGGAACATCAAATTCGACATACCAATTATGATCTGTCAAAAAAATATTTTAATCAGTTATAGAACCCATTGCCCTTTATGGTTGTGAGGTCTGGGGTCCTCTCACCAACCAAGAATTCACACAATGGGACAAACACCAAATTGAGACTCTGCATGCAGAATTCAGAAAAAATATCCTCCGTGTACAACGTAAAACACCAAATAATGCACGCAGAGCAGAATTAGGCCGATACCCACTAATTATCAAAATCCATAAAAGAGCCGTTAAATTCTACAACCACCTAAAAGGAAACGATTCCCAAACCTTCCATAACAAAGCCATCACCTACAGAGAGATGAACCTGGAGAAGAGTCCCCAAAGCAAGCTGGTCCTAGGGCTCTGTTCACAAACACAAACACACCCCACAGAGCCCCAGGACAACAGCACAATTAGACCCAACCAAATCACGAGAAAACAAAAAGATAATTACTTGACACATTGGAAAGAATGAACAAAAACTAGAATGCTATTTGTCCCTAAACAGAGAGTACACAGTGGTAGAATAGCTGACCACTGTCACTGACCCAAACTTAAGGAAATCTTTGACTATGTAGAGACTCAGTGAGCATAGCCTTAGGCAGACCTGGCTCTCAAGTGAAGACAGGCAATGTGCACACTGCCCACAAAATGAGGTGGAAACTGAGCTGCACTTCCTAATCTCCTGCCAAATGTATGACCATATTAGAGACACAGATTTCCCTCAGATTACACGGATCCACAAAGAATTCGAAAACAAACACGATTTTGATAGACTCACATATCTACTGGGTGAAATACCACAGTGTRCCATCACARCAGCAAGATTGGTGACCAGTGAAGAACAAACACCATCGTAAATACAACCCATATTTATGTTTATTTATTTTCCCTTTTGTACTTTAACCATTTGTACATCGTTACAACACTGTATATAGACATAATATGACATTTGAAATGTCTTTATACTTTTGGAACTTGTTTGAGTGTAATGTTTACTTTTCATTTTTATTGTTTATTTCACTTTTGTTTATTATCTATTTCACTTGCTTTGGCAATGTTAATATATGTTTCCCATGTCAATAAAGCCCCTTGAATTGAATTGATAGAGGGAGAGGAGAGAAAGGGAGAGAGAGGTGGGGGTGAGAGAGAGAGAGGAGAGGTGAGGCAAAGAGAGAGAAGGAGAGATGGAGGTGAGGAGAGAGAGAGGCGGAGAGACGAGAGATGGAGGAGAGGAGGGGATAGGGGCACAGACAACAGCAGATCACAGGTCACAACTCTTCCATTAAAAGCAGATGAACAGCAGGAGGACAGCAGGAGTACAGTTTACACACCAAACAACCCACGTGATGTCCTCTGCTGTTACGACTGGCTGTTTCACTACTGTTCACTTGTCCTACTCATCCTCATGTCGCTCTGCGGTCCCTCCTGCTGTTCATTGCTGTTCACCTGCTGTCTTCAGCTGTTCCTCGCGCTGCTGTTACTCTCGCTGTCACTTGCTGTGTCCTCCTGCTGTTACACTGCTGTCCTTCTGCTGTCCTCCTGCTGTTCCTCTCTGCTGCTTCCTCCTGCTGTTTCCACCTGCTGTTTCACCTGCTGTCTCACTGCTGTCCTCCCTGCCTGTTCATCTGCTGTCCTCCTGCTGTCCTCCTGCTGTCCTCCTCTGCTGTTCATCTGCTGTTCTTGCTGTCCCTTCTGCTGTCCTCCTGCTGTCCTCCTGCTGTTCATACTGCTGTCTTCACCTGCTGTCCTCCTTGCCTGTTCATGCGTGCTTCACTCTGCGTTCCTTCGGCTGTCCTCCTGCTTTCACCTGCTGTCCTCCTGCTGTTCATCTGCTGTTTCCCTGTGTCACCTCCTGCTGTTCCTGCTGTCTCCTGCTGTTCACTGCTGTTCACTCTGCTGTCTCTTGCTGTCCTCCCTGCTGTCCTCCTGCTGTCCCCTGTCCTCCTCTGCTGTTACGACTGCTGTCTCCTGCTGTTCATCTGCTGTCCTCGCTGCTGTTCACCTGCTGTCTCCTGCTGTTCATTGCTTTATGGAAGAGTTTGTGACCTGGTGCTTGCTGTTGTCTGTGCCCCTATCCCTCCTCTCCTCCATCTCTCGTCTCTCTCGCCTCTCTCTCTCCTACCCTCCATCTCCTCTTCTCTCTCTTGCCTCACCTCTCCTCTCTCTCTCTCACCCCCACCTCTTCTCCCTCTTTCTCCTCTCCCTCTATCAATTCAATTCAAGGGGCTTTTATTGACATGGGAACATATATTAACATTGCAAAGCAAGTGAAATAGATAATAAACAAAAGTGAAATAAACAATAAAAATGAAAAGTAAACATTACACTCAAACAAGTTCCAAAAGTATAAAGACATTTCAAATGTCATATTATGTCTATATACAGTGTTGTAACGATGTACAAATGGTTAAAGTACAAAAGGAAAATAAATAAACATAAATATGGGTTGTATTTACGATGGTGTTTGTTCTTCACTGGTCACAATCTTGCTGTTGTGTGGACAACTGTGGTATTTCACCCAGTAGATATGTGAGTCTATCAAAATCGTGTTTGTTTTCGAATTCTTTGTGGATCCGTGTAATCTGAGGGAAATCTGTGTCTCTAATATGGTCATACATTTGGAGGAGATTAAGGAAGTGCAGCTCAGTTTCCACCTCATTTTTGTGGGCAGTGTGCACATTGCCTGTCTTCACTTGAGAGCCAGGTCTGCCTAAGGCTATGCTCACTGAGTCTCTACATAGTCAAAGATTTCCTTAAGTTTGGTCAGTGACAGTGGTCAGCTATTCTACCACTGTGTACTCTCTGTTTAGGGACAAATAGCATTCTAGTTTTTTTCATTCTTTCCAATGTGTCAAGTAATTATCTTTTTTGTTTTTCTCGTGATTTGGTTGGGTCTAATTGTGCTGTTGTTCCTGGGGCTCTGTGGGTTGTGTTTGTGTTTGTGAACAGAGCCCTAGGACCAGCTTGCTTGGGGACTCTTCTCCAGGTTCATCTCTCTGTAGGTGATGGTTTGTTATGGAAGGTTTGGGAATCGTTTCCTTTTAGGTGGTTGTAGAAATTTAACGGCTCGTTTTTGGATTTTGATAATTAGTGGTTATCGGCCTAATTCTGCTCTGCGTGCATTATTTGGTGTTTTACGTTGTACACGGAGGATATTTTTTTTCTGAATTCTGCATGCAGAGTCTCAATTTTGTGTTTTGTCCCATTGTGTGAATTCTTGGTTGGTGAGAGGACACCCAGACCTCACAACCATAAAGGGCAATGGGTTCTATAACTGATTAAAATATTTTTTGACATGATCATAATTGGTATGTCGAATTTGATGTTCTTTTGATGCATACATGGCATTCTTGCCTTGTCTCTCAGCTCGTTCACAGCTTTGTGGAAGTTACTTGTGGCGCTGATGTTTAGGTAGGTATAGTTTTTTGTGTGCTCTAAGGCAACGGTGTCTAGATGTAAATTGTATTTGTAGTCATGGGACTGGACCTTTTTTTTGAACACCGTTATTTTTATCTTACTGAGATTTACTGTCAGGGCCCAGGTCTGTCAGGGCCCAGGGTCTGGCAGGTGCCCAGGTCTGGCCAGGCCCAGGTCCGACAGAATCTGTCAGGAGGAGGCAAGTGTGGAGGAGGAGGAAGGAGGAAG
>NW_019945289.1:33575-37658 GCF_002910315.2 Salvelinus sp. IW2-2015
ACAGAGAGGACCTGAACGCACCGTGAGGAAAGCTTACAGTACACCAAAACACACCCACGTTGTATTTTTATTTACTTTGTTTTCTCCGTCCTGACTGACATTTCAATCAACCCTGCTGATCGAACCCTGCTGTTCACTCTTCTGTCCTCCTGCGTGTCTCCTGCTGTTCATTGCTGTTCACCTGACTGTACTTCGAGCTTTCCTCCTGCTTGTTCACTCATGCTGTCCTTCTGGTCCTCCTGCTGTTCACGACTGCTGTACACTTCTGCTGTCCTCCTGCCGTGTCCTTCTGCTGCCTCCTCGCTGTTCACCTGCTGTTCACCTGCTGTCCGCACTGCCTGTCCTCCCTGCTGTTCATCTGCTGTCGCCTCACTGCTGTCCTCCTGCTGTCTCCATGTGTCATCTGCTGTTCCTTGCTGTCCTTCTGCTGTTCCTCCTGCTGTCCTCCTGCTGTTCATCTGCTGTCTCACCCTGCTGTCCTCTCTGCTGTTCAATGCTGTTCACCTGCCGTCCTTCTGCTGTCCTCCTGCTTTCACCTGCTGTCCTCCTGCTGTTCATCTGCTGTTCACCTGCTGTCCCTCCTGCTGTTTCACCTGCTGTCCTCTCTGCTGTTCATCTGCTGACTGCTGTTCCCTGCTGTCCTCTGCTGTCCGCTCCTGCGTCCTCCTGCTGTTCACTGCGTTGCCTCCTGCTGTTCATCTGCTGTCCTCCTGCTGTTCACACGCGTCAGGTCCTCGTCAGCCATCGTTAGGGTGCTTCGCTCCACCTCCAGCCGGTTCCTCTCCCCCTCCAGAGAGGACACTAGCTCCTGGCCCTCGAAGACACAAGTCTCTAGAGACTCCTTCTCCGCTCTGACAGACAGCACAAACAGAGAGAATAAAGCATTTATTGAATTAGAGAGAGAGAGAACGACAGAGAGAGAGAACGACAGAGAGAGAACGACAGAGAGAGAACAACAGAGAGAGAGAGAGAATGACAGAGAGAGAGAGAGCTGGTAGTCCCATCCACCAAACTACCAGGTGTGAAACAGGGAAGGGACTCAGGGGGTATGCTAATTTGTAAGTCGCTCTGGATAAGAGCGTCTGCTAAATGACTTAAATGTAAATGTAATGTAAATGTATAGAGCGGACCTAACTCACTCCATTAAATTAATCAAAACAGGAACATTTTACATTTGGCTAGAAATTCAGAAGGAAATGATCTTCACAGAGAAAAATGTCCTCRTGTGTGCTACCTATATCCCCCACTAGAATCTCCATACTTTAATGATGACAGCTTCTCCATCCTGGAGGGGGAAATCAATCATTTCCAGGCCCAGGGACATGTACTAGTCTGTGGTGACCTACATGCCAGAACTGGACAAGAACCTGACACCCTCAGCACACAGGGGGACAAACACCTACCTGGAGGTGACAGCATTCCCTCCCCCATATTCCCCCCCCTAGGCACAACTACAGTACGACAACATAACCAACAAAAACAGGTCACAACTTCTGCAGCTCTGTCGGATACTGGGTCTGTACGTAGTCAATGGTAGGCTTTGAGGGGGCTCCTATGGTAGGTACACCTATAGCTCATCTCTTGGCASTAGTACTGTAGACTACTTTATCACTGACCTCAACCCAGAGTCTCTCAGAGCGTTCACAGTCAGCCCACGGACACCCCTATCAGACCACAGCAAAATCACAGTAGAAAATCTTAACTGTATATTTGACCTCTCAGCTTCCCCATCAAATCTATAAATGTCAAACAGAAAACTGAAAATTAACAACAATGACAAATGGTTTGATGAAGAATCCAAAAACCTAAGAAAGAAATTGAGAAACCTGTCCAACCAAAAACATAGAGACCCAGAAAACCTGAGTCTACTCCTTCACTGTGGTGAATCACTAAAACAATACAGAAATACACTACGGAAAAAGAAGGAACAGCGCGTCAGAAATCAGCTCAATGTAATTGAAGAATCCATAGACTCTAACCACTTCTGGGAAAACAGGAAAACACTAAACAAACAACAACACAAAGAGTTATCTATCCAAAATGGAGATGTGTGGATAAACCACTTCTCAAATCTTTTTGGCTCTATAACAAAGAACAAACAGCAAAAACATAAACATGATCAAATACAAATCTTAGAATCAACTATTAAAGACTACCAGAACCCACTGGATTTTCCAATTACATTGAATGAACTACAGGACAAAATACAAACCCTCCAACCCAAAAAGGCATGTGGTGTTGGGTATCCTCAATGAAATGATCAAATATACAGACAACAAATTCCAATTGGCTATATTAAAACTCTTTAACATSGTTCTTAGCTCTGGCATCTTCCCCAATATTTGGAACCAAGGACTGATCACCCCAATCCACAAAAGTGGAGACAAAATTGACCCCAATAACTACCGTGGGATATGCGTCAACAGCAACCTTGNAACTACCGTGGGATATGCGTCAACAGCAACCTTGAGAAAATCCTCTGCATTATCATTAACAGCAGACTCGTACATTTCCTCAGTGAAAACAATGTACTGAGCAAATGTCAAATGGGCTTTTTACTAAATTATCGTACGACAGACCACGTATTCACCCTGCACACCCTAATTTACAAACAAACAAACCAAAACAAAGGCAAAGTCTTCTCATGCTTTGTTGATTTCAAAAAAGCCTTTGACTCAATTTGGCATGAGGGTCTGCTATATAAATTGATGGAAATTGGTATTGGAGGAAAAACATCCGACATTTTAAAATCCATGTACACAAACACCAAGKSTGCRGTTAMAATWGGCAAAAAACACACATTTCTTCCCACAGGGCCGTGGGGTGAGACAGGGATGCAGCTTAAGCCCCACCCTCTTCAACATATATATCAACAAATTGTTGAGGGCACTACAACAATCTGCTGCACCCAGCCTCACCGTACTAGAACCTGAAGTCAAATGTCTACTGTTTGCTGATGAACTGGTGCTTCTGTCACCAACCAAGGAGGGCCTACAGCAGCACCTAGATCTTCAGCACAGATTCTGTCAGACCTGGGCCCTGACAGTAAATCTCAGTAAGACAAAAATAATGGTGTACCAAAAAAGCCAGCACCACAAATACAAATTCCATCTAGACACCGTTGCCCTAGAGCACACAAAAAACTATACATACCTTGTCCTAAAAATACTTGAATCAGTTATAGAACCCATTGCCCTTCATGGTTGTGACCAAGAATTCAACCAAGAACTCACAAAATGGGACAAACACCAAATTTAGAATCTGCATGCAGAATTCTGAAAAAATATCCTCTGTGTACAACGTAAAACAYCAAATAATGCATGCAGAGCAGAATTAGGCCGATACCCGCTAATTATCAAAATCCAGAAAAGAGACGTTAAATTCTACAACCACCTAAAAGGAAGCGATTCCCAAACCTTCCATAACAAAGCCATCACCTACAGAGAGATGAACCTGGAGAAGAGTCCCCATCACACATCATCATCTGCTCATCTATCACTCCAGTGTTAATCTGCTAAATTGTAATTACTTTGCTACTATGGCCTATTTATTGCCTTACCTCCCTCACGCCATTTGCACACACTGTATATAGACTTTTTTTTCCTACTGTATTATTGACTGTATGTTTGTTTTACTCCATGTGTAACTCTGTGTTGTTGTTTGTGTCGAACTGCTTTGCTTTATCTTGGCCAAGTCGCAGTTGTAAATGAGAACTTGTTCTCAACTAGCCTACCTGGTTAAATAAAGGTGAAATAAAAGACCATGAAACCCTATAGGTACCTGAAGCAGTAAAATCCAATGAACCACGGTTGGTATACTCCGTCAATAAAACCCAACCTGAAACCGCTTGTTACACAACGACACACGCTATGGTACTGTTCTGCACAAGAAAGAACCAGACCCACATAAACAACCACCCACTCACTACCCTTCCCTCCCCTCCCTCCCTCCCTCCTCTCTCTCTCTCTCTCTCTCTCTCTCTCCCTCCTCCCTCCCTCCCTCCTCCCTCCCTCCCTCCTCTCCCCCTCTCTCTCTCCCTCCTCCCTCCCTCCCACCCTTCCCCAACCCAACACACACTGCTTA
>NW_019945289.1:43143-48284 GCF_002910315.2 Salvelinus sp. IW2-2015
CTGCCTTACCTGAGAATGGCCAGCTCCTGTTCCAGGACCCAGGCCCTGCGGTCAACGGCAGTCAGCTGGACCCCCAGACTGGCCTTGTCCTTGGCCACATCCTCTCTGTCACGGTGGGCCCTCTGTAGGGCCACAGCCTTGCTGTCCAGCTCTCTACGGCTGGAGGTCAGTTGGTCGGACAGGGACTGGACCTGCTTATTGACCTGGGGATAAACACAGGAACATATCATAGATACACATCACAACCACCGACCACGGACTGCTGCTCTGACAGAGACCTGCTAACTGTCACAGAAACATCACAACCACAGACTGACAGAGACCTGCTAACTGTCACAGAAACATCACAACCACAGACTGACNAACTGTCACAGAAACATCACAACCACAGACTGACAGAGACCTGCTAACTGTCACAGAAACATCACAACCACAGACTGACAGAGACCTGCTAACTGACACAGAAACAGTGCATTTGTAAAGTGTTCAGTAAAGTACAGCCTTATTCAAAAATGTATTAAATAAAACGTTTTCCAACACACAATACCTCATAATGACAAAGTGAAACAGGTTTCAAGACATTTTTGCAAATTAATACATTTTTTAAACAGAAATACCTTTTTCAAATCAAATCTAATTTTATTGGTCACGTACACATGGTTAGCAGATGTTAATGCGAGTGTAGTGAAATGCTTGTGCTTCTAGTTCCGAAAGTGCAGTAATATCTAACAAGTAATCTAACAATTCCACAACATTTACCTAATACACACAAATCTAAAGGGGTGAATGAGAATATATACATCTAAATATATGGATGAGTGATGGCCGAGCAGCATAGGCAAGGTGCAATAGATGGTATAAAATACAGTATATAAATGTGAGATGAGTAATGTAAGATATGTAAACATTATTAAAGTGGCATTATTTAGAATGGCATTGTATAAAGTGACTAGTGATCCATTTATTAAAGTGGCCAGTGATTGGGTCTCAATGCAGGCAGCAGCCTCTCTGAGTTAGTGATGGCTGTTTAGCAGTCTGATGGCCTTGAGATAGAAGCTGTTTTTCAGTCTCTCGGTCCCAGCTTTGATGCACCTGTACTGACCTCACCTTCTGGATGATAGCGGGGTGAACAGGCAGTGGCTCGGGTGGTTGTTGTCCTTGATTATCTTTTTGGCCTTCCTGTGACATCGGGTGCTGTAGGTGTCATGGCGGGCAGGTAGTTGGCCCTCGGTGATGCGTTGTGCAGACCTCACCACCCTCTGGAGAGCCCTACGGTTGAGGGTGGTGCAGTTGCCGTACCAGGCGGTGATACAGCCCGACAGGAGGCTCTCGATTGTGCATCTGTAAAAGTTTGTCAGGGTTTTGTCTGACAAAGCCAAATGTCTTCAGCCTCCTAGTGGGTTTGATTACCAACAATGACGAGACGGCCTACAGGGAGGAGGTGAGGGCTCTCGGAGTGTAGTACCAGGAAAACAAACTCTCACTCAACGTCAACAAAACAAAGGAGATGATCGTGGACTTCAGGAAACAGCAGAGGGAGCACCCCTCTATCCACATCGAAGGGACAGCAGTGTAAAAGGTGGAAAGTTTTAAGTTCCTAAGGACATCACAGACAAACTGAAATGGTCCACTCACACAGACGGTGTAGTGAATACATAAGTATTCAGGGCTCAGGTGCATACTGTTTCCATTGATCATCCTTGAGATGTTTCTACAACTTGATTGGAGTCCATCTGTGGGAGATTCAGTTGATTGGACATGATTTGGAAAGGCACACACCTGTCTATATAAGGTCCCACAGTTGACAGCGCATGTCAGAGATAAAACCAAGCCATGAGGTCGATGGAATTGTCCGTAGAGCTCCAAGACAGGATTGTGTCGAGGCACAGATCTGGGGAAGGGTACCAAAATGTTTCTGCAGCATTTAAGGTCCCCAAGAACACAGTGGCCTCCATCATTCTTAAACGGAAGAAGTTTGGAACGACCAAGACTCTTCCTAGGGCTGGCCACCCGGCCAAACTGAGCAATCAGGGGAGAAGGGCCTTGGTCAGGGAGGTGAACAAGAACCCGAAGGTCACTCAGACTGAGCTTTAGAGTTCCTCTGTGGAGATGGGAGTACCTTCCAGAAGGACAACCATCTCTGCAGCACTCCACCAATCAGGCCTTTATGGTAGAGAGTAAAAGGCACATGACAGCCCACTTGGAAGTTTGCCAAAAGGCACCTAAAGACTCTCAGACCATGAGAAACAAGATTCTCTGGTCTGATGACACCACGATTGAACTCTATGGCCTGAATGCTAAGCGTCACGTCTGGAAGAAACCTGGCACCATCCCTACGGTGAAGCATGGTGGTGGCAGCATCATGTTGTGGGGATGTTTTTCAGTGGCAGGGACTGGGAGACTAGGCAGGATGGAGGCGAAGATTAACAGAGCAAAGTACAGAGAGATCCTTGATGAAAACCTGCTCCAGAGTGCTCAGGACCTCAGACTGGGGATGAGGTTCACCTTCCAACAGGACAACGACCCTAAGCACACAGCCAAGACAATGCAGGAGTCTCTGAATGTCCTTGAGTGGCCCAGCCAGAGCCCGGACTTGAACCCAATTGAACTCTGGAGAGATCTGAAAATAGCTGTGCAGTAACGCTCCCCATCCAACCTGACAGAGCTTGAGAGGATCTGCTGAGAGGAATGGGAGAAACTCCCCAAATACAGGACAAAGTATTGTGTAAATGGTCTGAATACTTATGTACATTTGATATTTCAGTTTTTTATTTATAATACATTTGCAAAAAAAACTAAAAACCTTTTGCTTTGTCATTATGGGGCATTGTGATGTCATTATGGGGTATTGTGATGTCATTATGGGATATTGTGATGTCATTATGGGGTATTGTGTGATTGATGAGGGAAAAAAACAATATAATACATTTTTGAATAAGACTAACGTAACAAAATGGGGAAAAGTCAAGGGGGTCTGAACACTTTCCCGAATATACAGTATATAGTATAAATCAAATCAAATGTAATTTGTCACATGAGCCGAATACAACAGGTGTAGAATCTTACAGTGAAATGTTTAAATATATAATTTGTCAGTAGAAAGAGATATGTACATAATACCTAATATATAAGCACGTATGAGATGTATTTTCAATGTTCTATGATAATATGGCATGGTATCTTCTCTGGGTTTGTACACTTTAGGGTCAAACTAGAACCTTCCCCCCAGGCGCTGCGCCCAAGCAAAGAATTCGTTTGGTTTGACATGTTTGATGGTGTTTCATTGGTGCTGCGTTTTAAGCTCCGCCTACATGATTAAACTCAATGATTTACGAGTTGAGCGGCGACTATCGTGGACGGACTTGAGCGCCGGCGTCACATAATATTACACACAACATTGTTCTGTTCTGCTATTCTTTGGGTGCTGGAACCAGTCTGTGACGTCGGAGCTCTTTTCAGCACGAGTCGCCGCTCAACGCCATCGTAAATCCTGGAGTTCAGTTTTAGTCATCTAAAAGTTCCGCCCAGCAACGCATTTGATTGGTTTTAACATGTTGTGGAGGCGTCACTGCTTTACACCGCGTCTCCATCCCTTTTTTTACCGGTTGAAGTTTACTGTCACGTATCTTGCCCTGAAGGCAGAACTGAGCGATTTACGCTAGATAGTCCAGCTGCAAAGTCAAAATTTGGCTACATCATAAAAATTCATGAAAACAAAAAGTCGTTTTTTTGTTGTTATTGTCTTCATCTAAGGTTAGCAGTGTGGTTGTGGTTAAGGTTAAGGTTAAAAATTCTGATTTTGATTGAAATTTGTATCTGTGCCAACTAGTTACAACTCTGCATATCTGCCTTGAAAATAAGATTAATGACAATAACCTGACATTTCAGCTGTGTATGTCTATAGACTACACCAGGCTTTCCGATTAGGGAAGACTAGGGTCAAACGTTCACCAGATCTAAATTATTATTCACCGTATGGTAATCCTATATCACGCAGTAACATAAAAAACGAGATATTGCCCGTCAATCAGAGAGTTACGTTTATGTTGAGACTCCAGGGTAAAAAGTCATGGCCTGCATGCCAAATCCCCTTCCCCATTCCCTTTTATCTTCCCTACATAGTGCACTACTTTTTGACCAGAGCCCCTATGGAACCCTGGTCAAAAAAAAGTAGTGCACTAGGGAACAAGCGTGCCATTTGGGACGTAACCGTGGTAACCTCTCACAATGCAGGATGTCATAATATCCCCCTGTAATTCTAGAGTTTTCCCTGCTGAGTGGAAAAGACCATTTCCTGAGACACTAGGTCTCAAATTCCTTATATAGTTCACTACTGTTGACCAGAGCAAAGGTAGTGCACTAAATAGGGAATAGGGGCTCTGGTCTAAAGTAGTGCACTATATAGGGAATAGGGGCTCTGGTCTAAAGTAGTGCACTATGTAGGGAATAGGGTCTCTGGTCTATAGTAGTGCACTACATAGGGAATAGGGCTCTGGTCTATCTATAGTAGTGCACACTACCATAGGGAATAGGGCTCTGGTACTATGTAGGGAAATAGGGGCTCTGGTCTATAGTAGTGCACTATACAGGGAATAGGGCTCTGGTCTAAAGTAGTGCACTACATAGGGAATAGGGCTCTGGTCTAAAGTAGTGCATCATATAAGGGAATAGGGCTCTGGTCAAAAGTATGGCACTACATAGGGAATAGGGCTCTGGTCTATAGTAGTGCACTATACAAGGGAATAGGGCTCTGGTCTAAAGTAGTGCACTATATAGGGAATAGGGTCTGGTCTAAAGTAGTGCACTATATAGGGAATAGGGCTCTGGTCTATAGTAGTGCACTATACAGGGAATAGGGCTCTGGTCTAAAGTAGTGCACTATATAGGGAATAGGGCTCTGGTCTAAAGTAGTGCACTATAATAGGGAATAGGGCTCTGGTCTATAGTAGTGCACTATACAGGGAATAGGCTCTGGTCTAAAGTAGTGCACTACAATAGGGAATAGGGCTCTGGTCTAAAGTAGTGCACTATATAGGGAATAGGGCTCTGGTCTAAAGTAGTGCACTACATAGGGAATAGGGCTCTGGTCTATAGTAGTGCATCTATATAGGGAATAGGCTCTGGTTAAAGTAACGTGCACA
>NW_019945289.1:49198-59139 GCF_002910315.2 Salvelinus sp. IW2-2015
GGGGTAGCGGGTATGTGGTGTTATTACCCTTGGAAGGGGTGGGGGGGGGGGTACAGGTAGAGGAGAGGTAGGGGTATTTGTGTTTATTACCTTGGAAGGGTGGGGGGGGGTGTAACGGTAGGGGGTAGGGGTATGTGGTGTTATTACACCTTGGAAGGGGTGGGGGGGGGGTACAGGTAGGGGTATGGGTATGGTGGTGTTATTTAGCCCTTGGAAGGGGTGGGGGGGGGGGGGTACAGGTAGAGGATAGGGGTATGTGGTGTTATTACCTTGGAAGGGTGGGGGGGGGTAACAGGTAGGGTAGGGGTATGTGGTGTTATTACCCTTGGGATGGGTGGGGGGGTGGTACAGGTAGGGTAGGGTATGTGTGTAGTACCCTTGGAAGGGGTGGGGGAGGGGTCTACAGGCTAGGGGTATGGGGTAGGTATGTGGTGTTATTACCCTTGGAAAGGGGTGGGGGGGTGGGTAATGTACAGTAAGGTAGAACAGGGGTTATGTGGTGTTATTACCTGCGAGCGGGGGGGGTGGTTAATGTAGGTAAGCAGATAGTGACCCAGGGGTAGGTGATGTGGTGTTATTACCCTTGGAAGGGTGGGGGGGGTACAGGTAGAGAGCCATGTGAGGTAAAAACACCACCACGGCTGCGGGTGGAGGAATAAGAGGAGAGAGCGGAGGAGGAGATCTGGTTTTATATACATCTCATCGAGACTCATGAGATGGTTGAGGCACCTGAACCTGGCACCACAGCACGACCCTTAATTTTCCCACAATAATAACTCTCACCAGTAAATACTGAGGAAGAAACAGATGCGCACTCTCTCCGCAATATCAACGTTCATCACTTCATATTGAAGATGTATTCTGACAGAGGCGAGTGGGAACAACCTACTTGACTGTTGCTGACATAAACCCAGGTATATCTTTAGAATGTACGGCGTGAGGTAAGATGGCATAAGGTATGATGAGATGGACAACAGTCGCGAGTTGAAGGTTGATGTGTTCCTTTATAAAAACTGAAAGTGATTGGGATCCCATGACAACATGGTTGTTCTCCGTAGGGAATCCTCACGTATCACGGAACGCTGCAGGCTTCCACAACAGATGTTTGATTCATTATAAACCGTGGAGAGGGTCTGTTACGTAGTAATAACAGCTGTTTGATTCATTAATAAACCGTGGAGAGGTTCTGTTACGTAGTAATAACAGCTGTTTGATTCATTAGTAAACCGGTGGAGAGGGTCTGTTACGTAGTAATAACAGATGTTTGATTCATTAATAAACCGTGGAGAGGGTCTGTTACGTAGTAATAACAGCTGTTTGATTCATTAAAAAACCGTGGAGAGGGTCTGTTACGTAGTAATAACAGCTGTTTGATTCATAATAAACCGTGGAGAGGGTCTGTTACGTAGTAATAACAGATGTTGATTCATTAATAAACCGTGGAGATTCTGTTACGTAGTAATAACAGCTGTTTGATTCATTAATAAACCGTGGAGAGGGTCTGTTACGTAGTAATAACAGCTGTTTGATTCATTAATAAACCGTGGAGAGGTTCTGTTACGTAGTAATAACAGATGTTTGATTCATTAATAAACCGTGGAAGGGTTCTGTTACGTAGTAATAACAGATGTATGATTCATTAATAAACTGCGACTATCTCTCTGACTATCTCTCTTGCGAGTCTGTCTGGAAGTGTTTGTTCAGCTCTCTGGGTGACTGCTAACCTACATCACATAAAATATGATGGTGCACTTTCTTCAAGTAGTACCAGAGTACAGATAGTGGGCATCTAAACATACAATAATATATCATACAATATCATCATTTTAAACGTTTTAATGCCTTTTAGCTAAACTAATAATACAGTTGAATATCTAGTCACACACACACACACCACACACACACACACACACATACAAACACACACGCGCACACACACACACACACACACACACACACACAAACAAACACAGACACGCCACACACAAACACAGACACGCACACACGCACGCACACACCACACAAACACACAAACGCACACGCACCACGCACACGCACACACAAACGCACACGCACACGACACACAGACACAGACACACACACACACACACACACAACACACACACACACACAACACACACACACACACACAATGAACACCAGCAGAGTAAGCGATGTGTAAGTGATGCTATGGTATTACTGTTATTATGTGAACGTGACAAGACTCCCTGAATGACAGCTGACCTGTACAGACACAGAACAGTGTCAAGTCCAGTCATTATCCCACACCATAACAGACCATAATACTTACTGCTCATTCTTAATTACACCCTGTCATAACCACAGAACTTGCGGCTGTGCGTCCTAAATGTCACCTTGTTCCCTATATAGTGCACACCACAGCCCTATGGACCCTGGTCAAATATAGTGCACTGTATAGAGAATAGGAGGCCATTTTGGACCATTCCCAGCGAGCCGAACACTGGGCGTCACCTTGACAACGAGAGGAGTAAATCACTGTAATTAACGAGACGGAGGGAAACAATCCGCAGAAAACACAGTATTTCAGGAACGTGTTCAACCGTAGACTAAACGGAGAGCGTTCAAGCACGTCCAATTGTTCCAGGTGTTTCACACCACATGATTAGGGGGTCAAGCATTTATTTATCACTTTTAAAGATGTGGACATACTGATCATTCTCCCTCTTAAAAGTTACTACCTTTTATATTTGGCCATTTATTGTTCAGAAATGTGGTGGGTACTCTCTTCGTTCGCTGGACTTTATCCTGCTAACTGTTCCAAATGTCCGAACTGAATTTGTAAAAGGGCTTTTAATGTACTCTGCGCCATCGTCTTGGAACGCCTTACAAAATCATTTAAACTGGAAGAACTTGTCCCGATTGGTATTTTTAAATCACTGATGAAGGATTTTGAGGCTGATTCCCTAACCTGTCAATATTTGTAATTTGCTGTTTTATGATTTTGTTATACTCTTGTGAATTCTATGGTTTTTACTAGATTACTTTGTTGTGTCTGTAATTTTGTAATGACTTGGTGCTGCCTATCTTGGCCAGGACGCTCTTGAAAAAGAGATTTTAAATCTCAATGAGCCCTTCCTGGTTAAATAAAGGTTAATTAAAATTAAAAGATTATTTTAAGAAGACATCATCTCTATGCATTGCGCCATGGTAGTCTAATGTCTTGCATTCTCTTCAGAAAATATATGACTTTTCTTACAGTCAAGGTGTTGAATGTTTCTTTCACGTTTGATAAATGTGGATTAAACGTCTACATTAGTCTTCACATTTAATGCCTTAATATTTAGATTAATTTCTGATATGCTTTTGAATGTCTGAATTGGAAATGGGTGACCTACAGTATTGTTCATGCGTGACAGATCCCGTTTATCCAATCTCTCGCCTGGCTGTACGCTCACACAGTCATGTTCTGTGTCTTATAACCTCTGGGACTGACCTCCGTGTCCTGTGTCAGCGGAACTTCCTGCTTGACACTCGATCTACTCACCTCTCAGAACGCTCCATCCAATCATCAACATAACCTGCATCTCCACTCCATGACGCGCATCCCAAATGACACTCTATGTAGGGAACATATTTGGACCAGAGTCCTATGGAGGCTGTGGTCAAAAGTAGTACACTATATATATAGGGAATAGGGTGCCATTTTGGATACAGGCCATGCCCTTCCTGTGGACACAGACGACACGGCTCATMAAGGATCCACCCCTTTAAAAATAAATGTTTTGCCTGAAATGACATACTCAAATCTAACTGCCTGAAGCAAGAATATGCATATTATTGATACCATTTGAAAGGAAACACTTTGAAGTTTGTGTAAATGTGAAAGGAATGTAGGAGAATATAACACAATAGATCTGGTAAAAGATAATACAAAGAAAAAACCAACCGTTGTTATCTATTTTTGTTGTACCATCATCTTTGAAATGCAAGAGAAAGGCCATAATGTATTATTCCAGCTCAGCTGCAATTTAGATGTTGGCCACTAGATGGCAGCAGTGTATGTGCAACGTTTTAGACTGATCCAACAAACCATTGCATTTCTGTTCAGAATTTTGTATCAAGACTGCCCAAATATGCCTAATTTGTTTATTAATACATTTTCAAGTTCATAATTGTGCACTCTCCTCAAACAATAGCATGGCATTCTTTCACTGTAATAGCTACTGTAAATTGGACAGTGCAGTTAGATAAAAAATAAATAATTATGTAACCTTTATTTAACTAGACAAGTCAGTTAAGAACAAATTCTTATTTACAATGACGGCCTACACCGGCCAAACCTGGACGGCGCTGGACCAATTGTGCGCCGCCCTATGGGACTCCCAATCACGGCTGGATGTGATACAGCCTGGAATCGAACCAGGGTGTCTGCAGTGACGCCTCTAGCACTGAGATGCAGTGCCTTAGACCGCTGCACTCCTCGGGAGCTATACTTGGGGTTCCTTGAGTCGTATATGATCACTCACCCTCACACTACCGTACTGTATAGCACTGTATAGCACTGTAAAGCATTGTATAGCACTGTTTAGTACTGTACAGTACTGTATAGCACTGTAAATCACTGTAAAGTACTGTATAGCACTGTTTAGCAATGTATAGCACTGTATAGTACTTTATAGCACTGTAAAGTACTCTATAGCACTGTAAAGCCCTGTAAAGAGTATACTGTATGAGCACTGTAAAGTCACTGTAAAGTACTGTTGTAGCACTGTATAGTATGTATAATACTGTATAGCACTTATAGCACTGTAAGTACTGTATATGCAGTGTATAGTACTGTATAGCAGTGTATAGTACTGTATAGCACTGTATAGCACTGTATAGCACGTGTAGATATAGACTGTATAGCACTGTATAGCTACTGTTATAGCACTGTATAACTGTATAGTCACTGTATAGCACTGTATAGACTGTATAGCACTGTATAGACTGTATAGACTGTATAGCACTGTATAGTATGTATAGCACTGGTATAGCATGTATAGTATGTATATACTGTATAGCCATGTATAGTACTGTATAACATACTGTAGCTACATGTATAGTACGTGTATAGCACTGTATAGTTTACTGTATAACGTATAGTACTGTATAAGTACGTTATAGGATGATATACTGTATAGACTGTATAGTAGTGTATAGAGATGTGATAGCCATGTATAGTACTGTAGCAGGTATAGATGTATGTATAGTCGTATAGCAGTGTATATACTGTATAGAGTATAGCACTGTATAGCACTGTATAGCACTGTATCCTCATATAATATCAAACATCTCGGCTTAGACCCAAAAGGCATCCTTTTCCTACATTGGGCAGTACTTTCATATGGGCCCTGGCAAAAGAGTGCACTACATAAGGAATAGGGTGCAATTTGAGACAAGGACATCGTATCGTATTGTATCATCCTTGTGATCAAAAGTGCCATCGACCACAGACGGACAAATTCATTTTATGACAGTCCTATTTTATAACCTATTTTACTGCAGCTTTCTTTCAGAACTGGAAAATGGAAAATGAGCCAGGTAATGGAGTATAGAAGTCCTGAGAGCTTCTCCTGACTGGTTGATAGTCCTCTTTTTTAAACGGTCTTATTCTAAGTTGTGGTATTTAAATCACTCAATAGACCTTTACAGGGAGTAAATGAACGTTCTGAATTAAATGTTCCATTTTCCTGGTGACGGAACGGAGCAGATCACTCCATATTACTGGAGTGGAACGGAGCAGATCACCCATATTACTGAGTGGAACGAGCAGATCACCCTATTACTGGAGTGGAACGGGAGCAATCACTCCATATTATGTCCTGGTGGTGGAACGGAGCAGATCACTCCATATTACTGTCCTGGTGGTGGAACGGAGCAGATCACTCCATATTACTGTCCTGGTGGAGGAACGCGGAGCAGATCACTCCATATTACTGTCGCTGGTGGAGGAACGGAGCAGATCACTCATATTACTGTCCTGTGGGTAACGGAGCAGATCACTCCATATTACTGTCCTGGTGGTAACGAGCAGATCACTCCATATTACTGTCCTGGTGGAGGAACGGAGCAGAATCACTCCATATTACTGTCTGGTGACAGAACGGAGCAGATCACTCCATATTACTGTCCTGGTGGTGGAACGTAGCAGATCACTCCATATTACTGTCCTGGTGGTGGAACGGAGCAGATCACTCCATATTACGTTCCTGGTGGAGGAACGGAGCAGATCACCCATATTACTGTCCTGTGGTGGAAACGGAGCAGATCACTCCATATTACTGTCCTGGTGGGTGGAACGGAGCAGATCACTCATATTACTGTCCTGGGTGAACGGAGCAGATCACTCCATATTACTGTCCTGGTGATGGAACGAGCAGATCACTCCATATTACTGTCCTGTGGAGGAACGAGCAGATCACTCATATAATGTCCTGGTTGTGGAACGGAGCAGATCACTCCATATTACTGTCCTGGTGGTGGAACGGAGCAGATCACCCATATTACTGTCCTGGTGGAACGGAGCAGACACTCCATATTACTGTCCTGGTGGTGGAACGGAGCAGATCACTCCATATTACTGTCCATGTGACGGAACGGAGGAGATCACTCATATACTTCCTGGTGGTGGAACGGAGCAGATCACTCCATATTACTGTCATGGTGGAGGAACGAGCAGAGCACTCCAACTACTGTCCTGGTGGTGAATGGAGCAGATCTCCATATTACTGTCCTGGTGGTTTGAACGGAGCAGATCACTCCATATTACTGTCCTGTGTGGAACGAGCAGATCACTCCATATTACTGTCCTGGTGGAGAACGAGCAGATACTCCAATACTTCTGTGGTGGAACGGAGCAGATCACTCCATATTACTGTCCTGGTGGTTGGAAGGAGCAGATCACTCCATATTACTGTCCTGGTGGGGAAGGACAGATCACTCCATATTACTGTCCTGTGTGGAACGGAGCAGATCACTCCATATACTGTCCGGTGGTGGAAACGGAGCAGATCACTCCATATTACTGTCCTGGGTGGAACGAGCAGATCACTCCATATTACTGTCCTGGTGGAGGAACGGAGGAGATCACTCCATATTACTGTCCTGGTGGTGAACGGAGCAGATCACTCATATTACTGTCTGGTGTAACGGAGCAGATCACTCCATATTACTGTCCTGGTGGTGGAACGGAGGCAGATCACTCCATATTACTGTCCTGGTGTGAACGGAGAGATCACTCCATATTACTGTCCTGGTGGGTAACGGAGAGATCACTCCATATTACTGTCCTGGTGGTTGAACGAGCAGATCACTCCATATTACTGTCCTGGTGTGGAACGGAGCAGATCACTCCATATTACTGTCCTGGTGAGAACGGAGCAGATCACTCCATATACTGTCCTGGTGACAGAACGGAGCAGATCACTCCATATTACTGTCCTGGTGACAGAACGGAGCAATCACTCCATATTATGTCTCGTGGAACGGAGCAGATCACTCCATATTACTGTCCTGGTGATAGAACGGAGCAGATCACTCCATATTACTGTCCTGGTGGTGGAACGGAGCAGATCACTCCATATTACTGTCCTGGTGGTGTAACGGAGCAGATCACTCCATATTACTGTCCTGGTGGGAACGGAGCAGATCACTCCATATTACTGTCTGGTGAGGAACGGAGGAGATCACTCCATATTACTGTCCTGGTGATGGAACGGAGGAGATCACCTCCATATTACTTCCTGGGTGGAGGAACGGAGGAGATCACTCATATTACTGTCCTGGTGTGGAACGGAGGAGATCACTCCATATTACTGCCTGGTGGTTGAACGGAGCAGATCACTCATATACTGTCCTGGTGAAGAACGGAGCAGATCACTCCATATTACTGCCTGCTGGTGACAGAACGGAGCAGATCACTCCATATTACTGTCCTGGTGGACAGAACGGAGCAGACACTCCATATTACTGTCCTGGTGGTGGAACGGAGCAGAATCACTCCATATTACTGTCCTGGTGGTGAACGGAGCAGATCACTCCATATTACTTCCTGGTGGCGTAACGGAGCAGATCACTCCTAGTACTTAGCTGGTGAGGAACGGAGGACATCACGCATATTACTGTCCTGGTGAGTGTAACGGAGCAGATCACTCCATGATTACTGTCCTGGTGGGACGGAGCAGATCACTCCATATTACTGTCCTGGTGGTGGAACGGAGCAGATCACCCGCATATTACTGCTCCTGGTTGGTGAACGGAGCAGATCACTCCATATTACTTCTGTTGTGGAACGGAGCAATCACTCCATATACTGTCGTTGTTGTGGAACGGAGCAGATCACTCCATTATTACTGTCCTGGTGTGGAACGGAGCAGATCACTCCATATTACTGTCTTGGTTGTGGAACGGAGCATATCACTCCATATTACTGTCTTGGTTGTGGAACGGAGCAGATCACTCCATATTACTGTCTTGGTGGTGTAACGGAGCAGATCACTCCATATTTACTTACCTGGTGGATGGAACGGAGCAGATCACTCCATATTACTGTCTTGGTTGTGGAACGGAGCGATCACTCCATATTACTGTCTTTGTGTGGAACGGAGCAGATCACTCCATATTACTGTCTGGTGTGGTAACGGTGTAACGGAGCAGACACTCCATATTACTGTCCTGGTGGTTGAACGGAGCAGATCACTCCATATTACTGTCCTGGTGGTGGACGGAGCAGATCACTCCATATTACTGTCCTGGGTGAACGGAGCAGATCACTCCATATACTGTCCTGGTGGAACGGAGCAGATCACTCCATATTACTGTCCTGGTGAGGAACGGAGCATATCACTCCATATTACTGTCTGGGTGGAACGGAGCAGATCACTCCATATACTGTCCCTGGTGGTGGACGGAGCAGATCATCAATTAGCTGTCTGGGGGGAAGAGCAGATTCACTCCATTTTACTGTCTGGTAGTGTGAACGGAGCAGATCACTCCATATTACTGTCCTGGTGATGAACGGAGCAGATCACTCCATATTTACTGTCCCTGGTGATGAACGGAGCAGATCACTCCATATTACTGTCCTGATGGTGTGAAACGGAGCAGATCACTCCATATTACTGTCCTGGTGGGAACGGAGCGAGATCACTCCATATTACTGTCCTGGTGGAGGAACGGAGCAGATCACTCCATGATTACTTCCTGGTGGAAACGGAGCAGATCACTCCATATTACTGTCCTGGTGGGAGGAACGGAGTAGACACTCCATATTACTGTCCTGGTGTGGAACGGAGCAGATCACTCATATTACTGTCCTGGTGGAGGAACGGAGGCAATCACTCCATATTACTTCCTGGTGGAGGAAACGAGCAGATCACTCCATATTTCTGTTCCTGGTAGAGAACGGAGCAGATCACTCCACATTACTGTCCTGGTGATGGAACGAGCAGATCACTCCATATTACTGTCTTGGTGGAACGGAGCAGATCACTCCATATTACTGTCCTGGTGGTGTAACGGAGCAGATCACTCCATATTACTGTCCTGGTGGTGAACGGAGCGATCACTCCAATTACTGTCCTGGTGATGGAACGGAGAGATCACTCCATATTACTGTCCTGGTGGGAACGGAGCAGCATCACTCCATATACTTTCCTTGGTTGGAACGGAGCAGATCACTCCATATTACTGTCCTTGTGGAACGAGCAGATCACTCCATATTACTGTCCTGGTGGTGGAACGGAGCAGATCACTCCATATTACTGTCCTGGGGTTGAACGAAGCAGATCATTCCTATTACTCGTCCGTGGTTGGAAAGGAGAAGATCACTCCAATCTATACTCCTGTGTGAGAGGAGCAGATCTACTCGGTGAGCACACTATTAACTGTCCTGGTGGAAGAATGGAGAAGTCTTCTCT
>NW_019945289.1:60050-69699 GCF_002910315.2 Salvelinus sp. IW2-2015
CTGTTATACACAGAACAAACTCTGACTAGGAGCTGTTTATACACAGAACAGATCTCTGACTAGGAGCTGTATACACAGACAGAACTCTGACTAGGAGCTGTTATACACAGAAGCAAACCACCTGACTAGGAGCTGTTATACACAGAACAGAACTCTGACTAGGAGCTGTTATACACAGAACAGCACTCTGGACTAGGAGCTGTTATACACAGAACAGCACTCTGACTAGGAGCGTTATACACAGAACAGCACTCTGACTAGGGAGCTGTTATACACAGAACAGAACTCTGACTAGGAGCTGTTATACACGAACAGAACTCTGACTAGGAGCTGTTATACACAGAACAGAAGTCTGACCAGGAGGTGTTATACACAGAACAGAACTCTGACTAGGAGCTGTTATACACAGAACAGCACTCTGACTAGGAGCTGTTTACACAAACACACTCTGACTAGGAGCGTGTATACACACAGAACAGCACTCTGACTAGGAGCTGTTATACACAGAACAAGCACTCTGACTAGGAGCTGTTATACACAGACAGCACTCTGACTAGGAGCTGTATACACAGAACAGCACTCTGACTAGGAGCTGTTATACACAGAACAGAACTCTGACTAAGGAGCTGTTATACACAGAACAGAACTCTGACTAGGAGCTGTTATACACATGAACAGACTCTGACTAGGAGCTGTTATACACAGAACAGCACTCTGACTAGGGGCTGTTATACACAGAACAACACTCTGACTAGAGCTGTTATACACAGAACAGCACTCTGACTAGGAGCTGTTATACACAGAACAGAACTCTGACTAGGAGCTGTATACACAGAACACACTCTGACTAGAGCTTTATACACAGAACAGAACTCTGACTAGGAGCTGTTATACACAGAACAGCACTCTGACTAGAAGCTGTTATACACAGAACAACAACTCTGACAGGAGCTGTTATACACAGAACAGCATCTTGACTAGGAGCTGTTATACACAGAACCAGCACTCTTCAGGTGACTAGGAGCTTTATACACAGAACAGAACTCTGACTAGGAGCTGTTATACACAGAACAGCACTCTGACTAGGAGCTGTTATACAACAGAAAACACTCTGACTAGGAGCTGTTATACACAGAACAGAACTCGACTAGGAGCTGTTATACACAGAACAGCAGTCTGACTAGGAGCTGTTATACACAGAACAGACTCTGACTAGGAGCTGTTATACACAGAACAGAAACTCTGACTAGAGCTGTTATACACAGAACAGAACTCTGACTAGGAGCTGTTAACCACAGAACAAGAACTTCGTGACTAGGAGCTTTACACAGAACAGAACTCTGACTAGGAGCTGTTATACAGAACAGCACTCTGACTAGGAGCTGTTATACACAGAACAGCACTCTGACTACGGAGCTGTTATACACAGAACAACTCTGACTAGGTCTAACAACAATAAGAAATAATACATAAAAACAAAATACTGCATAGTTTCCTAAGGACTCGAAAGCGAGGCGACCATCTTGCTGAGTGATCTATGGTGCTTAAATAAATTCAGTAGTTCAATACTGCCTCCTGCTACTCCTCTCTACAACAGTGACAAAAACATACAAATTATTAGCAAGACAGCTAAGGCATGTACAGGCATCTAGAGATATTCATAAAATAAAGACCAGAATGGTAAAATAGTAACAGATCCGCAGGGTCCAATGAAAGCTTGCACAATTTTACTCAGAGCTACAGTATCTCACTCTACTGTATACCACTACTATATACAACTCTACTGTATCTCACTCTACAGATCTCACTCTACAGTATCTCACTCTACTGTATACCACTCTACAGTATCTCACTCTACTGTATACCACTAATATATCTCACTCTACTGTATACCACACTATATCCACTCTTACTGTATACACTACATATATCTCACTCTACTGTATACCACTCTACTGTATCTCACTACTGTATCTCACTTTACTGTATCTCACTCTACTATATCTCTCTACGTATCTCACTCTACTGTATACCACTCTACTATATCTCATCTACTGTATCTAACACTGTATATCACTCTACTATATCTCACTCTACTGTATACCACTACTATATGCAACTCTACTATATCTCACTCTACTATATCTCACTCTACTGTATCTCACTCTACTATATCTCACTCTACAGTAGCTCACTCTACTGTATACCACTCCACGGTATATCACTCTACTGTAAATCACTCTACTCTATATCACTCTACTGTATATCACTCTGCTGTATACCAATCTACTGTATATCACTCTACTGTATATCACTCTACTGTATGTCAATCTACTGTATATCATTCTACGGTATATCACTCTGCTGTATACCAATCTACTGTATATCACTCTACTGTATGTCACTCTACTGTATGTCAATCTACTGTATATCATTCTACGGTATATCACTCTGCTGTATACCAATCTACTGTATATCACTCTACTGTATATCCCTCTACTGTATGTCAATCTACTGTATATCATTCTACGGTATATCACTCTACTATCTATCACTCTACTGTATATCACTCTACTGTATATCAATCTAAATGCGATGCTACTGATCCACAAACTATGAAACGCTTTCTCACTGAATGTGAACTTCCTGAARGAGACAAGGGGGCAGCGGCTGCACTCGATGCCGGGATAACATCAGAGGAGATTACTGCAGCGATAGCACCATTTCCAACCAGCAAGGCCTCTGTCCCCGATGGATATGTAATAGAATTCTATAAGAAGTACTGTGCCAGTCTAGCTCCACTTCTGTTGCGAATGTTTAAACATTCCCAAAGAAAATGCCAAACTATCACAAACAACGTATCGGGCTACAGTACGATAACACTGATCCTGACAAAAAGATAAGAGATTCCACGCCAAACTATCACAAACAACGTATCGGGCTACCGTACGATAGCACTGATCCTGACAAAAAGATAGAGATTCCATGGAGATGGTGTGTTATCTCCCCGGGCCGTAGCTCCGTGTAGAAAATAAGGTGTTGACAAAGATATTGGCAAACCGATTGAAAGAATATAAACTCAGCAAAAAATAGAAACGTCCCTTTTTCAGGACCCTGTCTTTCAAAGATATTTTGTAAAAATCCAAATAACTTCACAGATCTTCATTGTAAAGGGTTTAAACACTTAATTTCCCATGCTGTCAATGAACCATAAAACAATAATGACATGCACCTGTGGAATGGTCGTAAGACACTAACAGCTTACAGACGGTAGGCAATTATGGTCACATTTATGAAACTTAGGACACTAAAGAGCCTTTCTACTGACTCTGAAAACACCAAAGAATGATGCCAGGGTCCCTGCTCATCGGCATGAACGTGCCTTAGGCATGCTGCAAGGAGGCTTGAGGACTGCAGATGTGTCCAGGGCAATAAATTGCAATGTTCGTACTGTGAGACCCCTAAGACAGTGCTACAGGGAGACAGGACGGACAGTTGATCGTCCTCGCAGTAGCAGACCACTGAACAAACACCTGTACAGGATCGTACATCCGAACATCACACCTGCGGGACAGGTACAGGATGCAAACAACAACTGCCCGAGTTACACCAGGAACGCACAATCCCTCCTAGTGCTCAGACCGTCCGCAATAGGCTGAGAGAGGCTGGACTGAGGCTTGTAGGCCTGTTAGTAAGGTAGGTCCTCACCAGACATCACCGGGAACAACATCGCCTATGCGCACAAAACCCACGTCGCTGGACCAGACAGGACTGGCGCGAAAAGTGCTCTTCACTGACGAGTCGCGGTTTTGTCTCACCAGCGGTGATGGTCGGATTCGTGTTTTTTGTCGAAGGAATGAGCATACACCAAGGCCTGTACTCTGGAGCGGTGGAGTGAGGGTCTGTCATGGTCTGGGGCGGTGTGTCACAGCATCATCGGACTAAGCTTTTTGTCATTGCAGGCAATCTCAACATTGTGCATTACAGGGAAGACATCCTCCTCCTCATGCGGTACCCTTCCTGCAGGCTCATCCTGACATACCTTCCAGCATGCACAATGCCATCAGCCATTACTGCTCATTCTCGTCGTGATTCCTGCAAGACAGGAATGTCCAGAGTTCTTGCCAGGCCAGCGAAGAGCCCGGATTCTCAATCCCATTGAGCACGTCTGGGAACCTGTTGGATCGGAGGTGAGGGCTAGGGCCATTCCCCCCAGAAATGTCCGGGATGTTACAACTTTTGATTTTGACCCCCCTCCCCGTTTGTCAGGGACACATTCTTCCATTTCTGTTATTCACATGTTCTGGAACTTTGATCAGTTTATGTCTCAGTTGTTGAATCTTGTTATGTTCATACAAATATTTACACATTTAAGTTTGCTGAAAATAACGCAGTGACGTGAGAGGACGTTTTTTTTTGGTTGCTGAGTTTATGTCTGACATCATACACCCTGACCAGACAGGTTTTATCCCGGCCGACATATATACTACAACTTGAGACGCCTTTTCAACGTAACGTATCATGATAGGTAAAGTTGAAACCAGTGCTAATCGCTCTTGAGCAGAGAAGGCGATCAGATTGAGTGGAAAGAAGTACATTTTTATTTTTATTATTTAACCTTTATTATAACCAGGTAGGCAAAATTGAAGAACACGTTCTCATTTACAATTGCAACCTGGCCAAGATAAAGCAAAGCAGATTCGACACATACAACAACACATATGTTAACATGGAGTAAAACAAACATATAGTCAATAATACAGTGAAAAAAAAAAATTAAGGCTATATACAATGTGAGCAAGTGCAGTGAGATAAGGGAGGTGAAGGCAAACAATATAGTGTATAAATAAATAAAAATATAAAAAGGCCATGGAGCGAAGTGAGTACAACACAGCAAGTAAAATAAAAAACTAAAAAACACTGGAATGGTTGGTTTGCAGTGGAAGAAAAGTGCAAAGTAGACACAGAAAATAACTGGGGTGCAAAGGAGCAATAATAATTAATAATAAAATACAGTAGGTAAAGAGGTAGTTGTTGGCCTAAATTGTAGAGGGGTTATGTACAGGTGCCAGTAATCTATGAGCTGCTCTGACAGCTGGTGCTTAAGGCTAGTGAGGGAGAAGTGTTTCCAGTTTTCAGAGATTTTTGTAGTTCGTTTCCAGTCATTGGCAGCAAGAACTGGAAGGAGCAAGGCGTCCCAAAGGGAAGGAATTGCGTTTTGGGGGTGAACTAGAGAGTATACCTGCTGGAGCGCGTGCTACAGGTAGGTGCTGCCTATGGTGAGCCAGCGAGCTGAGATAAGGGGGGACTTTACCTAGCAGGTCTTGTAAGATGACCTGACCCACCAGTGGTTTGGCGAGAGATGAAGCGAGGCCAGCCAACGAGAGTGTACAGGTCGCAGTGGCTGCCGTAGTATATGGGCTTTGGTGACAAAAACGGATGGCACTGTGATAGACTGCCATCCCCAATTTATTGAGTAGGGTTTTGGAGCTATTTGTAAAATGGACATCACGAAGTTTGAGGATTGTAGGATGTCATTACAAGGGTATGTTTGCGCAGCATGAGTAAAGGAGCTTTGTGCGAAGAGGGAAAAAGCCAATTCTAGATTTGGACTTTGGATTGGAGAGTTTGATGTGAGTCTGGAAGGAGAGTTACAGTCTAAACCAGACCACCTAGGTATTATGTAGTTGTCCACATATTCTAAGTCAGAGCCGTCCAAAGTAGTGAGTTGACAGCGGGCAGCGACAAGCCCCCCAACGGATCGCGTTGAAGAAGCATGCACTTTGGGTTTACTTGTATTTTAGAGCACAGTTGGAGGGCCACGGAAGGAAAGTTGTATGGCATTGAAGCTCGCCTGGAGGGTTGTTAACACAAGCCCGTCAAAAGAAGGGCCAGAAGTATACAGAATAGTGTCGTTGCGTAGAGGTGGATCAGAGAATCACCAGCAGCAAGAGCGACATCATTGATGTAACAGAGAAAGAGAGTCAGCGTCCAAGAATTGAACCCTGTGGCACCCCCATAGAAGACTGCCAGAGGCCCGGACAACAGACCCTCCGATTTGACACAACTAACTCGATCAGAAAGTTAGTTGGTGGAACCAGGCGAGGCAATCCATTAGGAGAAACCAAGGCTGTCGAGTCTGCCAAGGAGATGTGGTGATGACAGAGTCAAAGGCCTTGCCAGGTCAATGAATACGGCTGCACGATTGTTTCCTATCATGGCGTTACATATCGTTTATGACCTGAGCGTGGCTGAGCGTGCACCCATGACCAGCTCTGAAACCAGATTGCATTTGCGAGAAGGGTGGTGCGGTTTTCAAATGGTCGCGTAATCTGTTGTTGACTTGGCTTTCGAAACCTTAGAAAGGCAGGTAGGATAGATATAGCTCTGTAGCAGTTAGGGTCAAGGGTCAACCCCCTTTGAAGACGGCATAACCGCGAGCTCTTTTCCAATCTTTGGAGACTCAGACGACACGAAAGAGAGGTAAGAGCTAGTAATAGGGTGGGCAAACAATTTCAGCAGATAGTGTTTAGAAAGAAAGGTCCAGATTATCGGAGCCCGGCTGATTTGTAAGTCCAGATTTGAGCGCATTTAGAACATCGCTGATTATTTGGGAGAAAGAGAAAATGGGCAGGCTTGGGCGAGTAGCAGAGGGAGGGCAGTGTTGTCCGGCGTCAGGGTAGCCAGGTGGAAAGCATGGCCAGCCGTAGAAAAAATGCTTATTGAAATTCTAAAAAAAGACGGCACAATTATAGTGGATTTGTCGGTGTGACAGTGTTTCCTATCGTCAGAGCGGTTGGAAGGCTGCGAGAGGTGTTCTATTCTCCTGCGACTTTACGTGTCCCAGAACTTTTTTTGAATTTGTGTTGCAGGAAGCAAATCTGCTTGAAAAAGCTAGCCTTGGCCTGTTCTAAAACTGCCTGTGGATATTGGTTTCTGCTTCCCTGAAAGTTGCATACTCACGGGCCCTGTTCGATGCTAATGCAGAACGCCATAGGATGTTTTTCTGTTGGTAAGGCAGGTCAGCGCAGGAGAGAACAAGGTATATCTGTTCCGGTTCTAAATTTCTTGAAGGGGCATGCTTATCAAGATGGTGAGGAAGGCATTTTTAAGAAAATGACCAGGCATCCTCTACTGACGGGATGAGATCAATATCCTTCCAGATACCCGGCCAGGTCGATTAGAAAGGCCTGCTCGCTGAGGTTTTCAGGAGCGGTTGACAGTGATGAGTGGGTCGTTTGACCGCTGACCCATTACGGATGCAGCAATGAGGCATGATCGCTGAGATCTTGTTGAAAACAGCAGAGGTGTATTTGGAGGCAAGTTTGTTAGGATGATATCTATGAGGGTACCCCGTGTTTACGGAATTGAGAAGAGACACACGGCAAGGGGTTTTCGTCTCTTCTCTTCTTGCTCTTCGGACCTCTCTAGTGAGTTGTACCCGTGTCTAGTGTCTCATCTCTGCAATTCATTTTGGTTTAGAGATTGTGAAGAGCATTTCAAGCGTATATGTGGTGAGTAGTAAGCGCTGGCGGTGTTGCAGCACCTTTCCATTTACAGTCCCTAGCAGGCGCACAAGCTATCTCAGAATGACTGATGGGGGACACATACAGTTTCACCATATTGAGTCTTCCACGAGCCAACATGCATGGGGGCAGAGAAGTCCGTGTCGTATAGCAGGCGGCATCTCGGTGGAGGAGACTTATGATTTATTAGAGAGAGTGGTGGATTTTAATAGAGCTACGCAATTACCAGAATTATTTGGACAGACGCATCGTGGATAGTATAATGACAGAACTCTGCAGGCAGATACTTTGATCACGCTAGATATGCAACATCACCGCGCCCTCTGGCCGTAATCTTCATTCTTGTCTAGGGAGAATCTTATGCTAAGTTGCGCGATAGAAAAATTTCTGTATATTTCTCTCTGATCGCGATCTTCTTAAGCCTATGGACTCAGACACGCGCTATAACACTCCCGGAGTTTAGCAGTAGTTGTTTTCATAATCAAGCAGCCGAACATCTAAAACCAAACTCATTAGGGAGAGAGGGCTTGGCTAATGTTTACATGCATGAAGCCAAGGCGAAGTACGGTACAGAAGGCATCCAAAAGAGTAGCGCTCCTTGAGTGTAATAGGACGGTCGACACGATCGATCTGCAGGGGCCTGGAATTTCACCTACTAAGCATCACACGAGCAGCGAACAGAGGAGTACTAAGGATCAAGGTAACGTGGCAAAATCTATAGAAGTGTCGCCTAGAGCTACTGAGGAGCAGAAGAGTAAAAGGACAAGTTTCTGAGGGCGATAAAATCTCAAGTGTTTTAACGTAAGTAATGTACAGCAGCAAAAGGTTATGGTAGGATTATGAATCCAGTGATTGGTTAGAACCTAGGAATTAGAGTATTATGAATGAGAGTAGAACAATTTGTCTCTAGAACACTCATTCAAATCCAGGGTTAGATTGTGCGAGTGTCGCATATTGGGGTGGTGTCACAAACTGAGAGGTTGAATATGTATTAGAGATGCAGCGGCTAGAAGTCCTCTACAGCTGTCCTAAATATATCTGCGCAATAAATACTAAAACTAACCCAGAGAACACAGACACCATGATGGACTAAGGGTCGACTGGTATTTACGTATTAAAGTGAGAAGGCATGCACCATAAATCAGAGTGATTCCCGAATAAGTCCAGTGAGTCTGAGGTTGGTTCGATGGTCAGTGGGCCATTCCACAGAACAGCTGGCCGGGTATAGATGGCTCATCGGTGACAGCATGTAGGGTCATGCCCAAGCCGCTCTGATTGTGTGAAGATTCACCTCAGCGAGACGTTTACGTCGGAGGAAAGTTAGTGGGGTTCCGTATGCTCATAGCTGAGGGGTTCCATGTGATGATGGGTCGGTGTCTCTATTCCATGAATCAATGTGGCGACACCATAACGTACAATATGTTCTGACTGCCAAAGGAAGAAAATGGAGAGAAGAAATAGAAAATAATAATAGAGTAAGTTGTACCGATAGATCTGCTCAAATACAGCAGATCTCTAATAAAACGCCTAACAACGCATTAGTAGGCGGGTGCACTCAGCATGAGCGTCACTCATGATAGTCGAGTTGCGTATGAGACGGTGCCCAGTTTTGGCATAATCGCGCGTGCTGCAGCATGGATAACGTCCCCGGAGTCCAGTCGCGTGCTCAGCTCTAGGACCGTTGCAGTGGCACCGATGAGGGTTCCGCTATCTGCTGAAGCAAGCGAGAACCAAAAGGAGAGAGCGTGTTGCCTGTATGGTGGTTGATCGAAGGACACCTCCTTTCACGCGTACTGTCTGAGCTCCAGAAGAATTTGAGTTTGCTCTGTTTCCAAGATAGTCTGCTGGACGAGTCGAAGTAGCCCTAGATAGTCACACATGGTTGCAGCTATCTATCACTAGCTGCGAAATCTAAGGTGCTAAGGAGTCCACAGAGCCTGCGGCTGGAATCACGCTGAAACTGAGAAAAAAGGAGTCCCTACTGACTACACGGTCACAAGATCAGCGTGGGCACAATAAGTACGCAGCCGAGCAATTGTGATTATCGAGAGCTCAAAGGAGATAAGCCTGCGGACACCACTAGAACAGGTTGTGGTCAGCCAAAGTAACCCAATCTAACAGCT
>NW_019945289.1:70650-72863 GCF_002910315.2 Salvelinus sp. IW2-2015
CTCATCCTCTACTTCTTGTTTTACTGTGACATCCTCTTCTTCCTTCTCCTCTTTCACGACAATGTTCAACCCCAGAGCTTCTTCCTCCGTCCAGCAGACCTCCTCTTCTTTAACAGGAGGGGAGTAGTTTAGGGAGCTCATGTTCGGGGATGTTAGCTAGCTAGCTTCAATTAGCGACTAGGCTAGTGCTAACTTAACCAGCCAGCTACTATAGCTGACTAATACAAAATAACGTAATATTAAATTAAATAGGTTAACAAGTAGATACGACCGACGTGTGTCTAAAACAGTAGCTAATATAGACCGAAATCGTATAAATAGCTAGAATCTTTCGGCTATGTTGGCTAGCAAGCTACCGAGTTGGTTGACGAGCTGTTTATGAAGAACCGTCCACTAGATTAGACGTCACGCTGGCAGCATCGCCTGAAAGACGCACATCGCCGTCTGAAGACTGGAGTGGGAAACGCAGTTGAGGATCATATTTTATTTTCAGACAAAGATTATTTTAAATGGACTTAATTAAATAATACTATTATATTGAGACATACAAAGACAGGAATGTGTTGATTGATTAGTGCGAATATATATATTTTTTACTACAGCACATTTAAGGCAGTTTCATTAAGTCAAACTAAATCTAAATAAGTAGCTAGCTACTGTAGGTCTATACTGCTCCTACATGGTGTAACAATACATCATGTAGATGTATATAATGAACAGACTAGGTCTATACTGCTCCTACCTGGTGTAACAATACATTATGTATAAGTATATAATGAACAGTCTAGGTCTATACTGCTCCAACGTGGTGTAACAATACATCATGTAGATGTATATAATGAACAGACTAGGTCTATACTGCTCCTACCTGGTGTAACAATACATCATATAGATGTATATAATGAACAGACTAATTCTATACTGCTCCGACATGGTGTAACAATACATCATGAAGATGTATATAATGAACAGACTAGGTCTATACTGCTCCTACATGGTGTAACAATACATCATATAGATGTATATAATGAACAGACTAATTCTATACTGCTCCTACATGGTGTAACAATACATCATGAAGATGTATACTACCGTTCAAAAGTTTGAGGTCACTTAGAAATGTCCTAGTTTTTGAAAGAAAAACATTTTTTTTGTCCATTAAAATAACATCAAATTGATCAGAAATACAGTGTAGACATTGTTTATGTTGTAAATGACTATTGTAGCTGGAAACGGCAGATTTTTTATGAAATATCTACATAGGCGTACAGAGGCCCATTATCAGCAACCATAAATCCTGTTTTCTAATGGCACGATGTCTTAGTTAATCCAAGTTTATCATTTTAAGAGGCTAATTGATCATTAGGGGGAAAAAATGCAATTATGTTAGCACAGCTGAAAACTGTTGTGCTGATTTAACAAAGCTTTTGTCAACAGTGTGTGGGTCTTTTGTTCATTAACAAAGCTTTTGTAAACAGTGTTGTTGCATAACAATCAGGCAGGAGAACAACAATAATCATCACCCTCCTGACCAATCTTCCCTCCCCTTAACATTGGGTTTGATTCAGAACCAGTGTGCCAGGTGGACATTGGGTTTGATTCAGACCCTGACATGTGTGAGAGGAAATTTCCAGTGCAGTACATGTGTAGAGGGATAATTCAGTGCAGTACATGTGTAGAGGGATAATTCAGTGCAGTACATGTGTAAAGGGATAATCCAGTACAGTACAATGTGTAAAGGGATAATCCAGTGCAGTACATGTGTAGAGGGATAATTCCAGTACAGTACATGTGTAAGGGGATAATTCCAGTGCAGTACATGTGTAGAGGGATAATTCCAGTAAGTACATGTGTAGAGGATAATTCCAGTGCAGTATGTGTAAAGGTGTAGAGGGATAATTCCAGTACAGTACGGTGTAAAGGGAAATTCCAGTACAGTACGTGTGTAAAGTGTGTAGAGATAATTCCAGTACAGTACGTGTGTAAAGGATAATTCCAGTACAGTACATGTGTAAAGTGTGTTAGAGGGATAATTCCAGTGCACCGGTTATTGACTGGAGACTTAAAATGATGAAAACAGGTCCCTAGTGGAATGACAACAACATGGCTGCTTGTTAAAGAAGAGATGGAGGGAGAGAAGAGGTAACATATGCTGAAAACAGGTTCTAGTGGAATGACAACAACATGGCTGCTTGTTAAGAAGAGAGATGGAG
>NW_019945289.1:73566-100570 GCF_002910315.2 Salvelinus sp. IW2-2015
TCAGTTGCCAGGGGAATATGGGTGTTGATTCAGACCCTGTCAGTGGCCAGAGTGGCAGCTATGGCGGTTGATTTCGGACCCTGTCCAATTGCACCAGGTAGGAAAACATTGGGTTGATCAGACCCTGTCATGTGCCAAGGTGGACATTGGGTCGATATCAGCACACCTGCAGCATGTCCAAGGTGGATACTTGATTGGGTATTAGATCAGACCCTGTCAGTGTTGTACCGGTGACACCTGGTTTGATTCAGACCCTGTCAGTAGTGCAACCAGGTGACAATTGGGTTTGATTCAGACCCTGTAGACCAGAGTGCTCCAGGTTAGACATTGGGTTTGATTCAGACCCTGTCAGTGTCAGGTGGAACATTGGGTTTGATTCAGACCCTCGTCAGTGTCAGGTGGACATTGGGTTGATTCAAGACCCTGTCAGTGTGCCAGGTGGGACATTGGGGTTTGATTCCAGCACCCTGCCAGGTGCCAGGTGTACATTGGGTTTGATTCAGACCCTGTCAGTGTGCCAGGTGGACATTGGGTTTGATTCAGACCCTGTCCAGTGTGCCAGGTGACATTGGGTTTGATTCAGACCCCTGTCAGTTGTACCAGGTGACATTGGGTTTGATTCAGACCCTGTCAGTGTGCCAGGTGGACATTGGGTTTGATTCAGACCCTGTCAGTGTGCCAGGTGGACATTGGGTTTGATTCAGACCCTGTCAGTGTCCAGTGACATGCTGAGGGTTTTATGTTTTCCCGAGTCAACCCGTGCCAACATGGCCCAGAGATGTAACTGCCTAGCAGACCACCAAACCTACCCCAACTTTCATGCCGACTAAAAAACGAAAACCTAAAAGAGATTACGATTTACTTGCCCTAGGTTCTATGAACACTGTGATCTAAACCGCCTCAGAACACCTATTCGACAATTTGCTGGGCATTTACACGGTACGAGTACAACAACATGACATGGATTCATTCCCTAACCATCACAATGACCTGGCTGACGGTACTGAGTGTAAGAACATACCATATTATTTCACTAAACATTCACCAATGCTGGCTGAGAGGTACAGGTAGATAACGACTGACAATGTATTTCCAAACCAGATCACAATTGCCTTGATCTGAGGTACGAGTGTGATAATAGAATAAGACATTATATTCCATATACCCTTCCACATGCTGGCTGAGTGTACCGAGTAAAACACTACATATTATTTCCTAACCATTCACAATGTTAGGCTGAGGTACGCAAGGTACAAAACATGACATATATTTCCTAACCATTCACCAATGCTGGCTGAGTACGAGTTAAAAACCCATGAATATTAGTGTCCCTAAAACATTCAACAAAGCTGGTGAAATAGAAGTACTGAAGTAAACATGACTAAGTATATCTTCCTACCGACTGCCATAATAGACGGCTGAGATGCCACGAAGAACGTACTATGACAGCTGATAATTTACCTAATACCGTTATATATCCATCAATCGCTCTAGAGAGAGAGAGGTAACCATATGCTGAAAACAGGTTCCTAGTGGAATGACAACAACATGGCTGCTTGTTAAAGAAGAGATGGAGGGAGAGAGAGAGGTAACCACATGTTGAAAACAGGTGTATTTATCCCTGTGTTTCCTGTCTCTGTGCCAGTTCATCTTGTATGTCCAAGTCAACCAGCGTGGTTATTCCCGTGCCCATGCCTTCTCTATTCTCTTTTTTATAGTCCTCCCGGTTCTGACCCTTGCCTGTATTCTGGACTCTGTACCCGCCTGCCTGACCATTCTGCCTGCCTTGACCTCGAGCCTGCCTGCCACTCTGTACCTCCTGGACTCTGAGCTGGTTTTGACCTTTTGCCTGTCCACGACCATTCTCTTGCCTACTCCCTTTTTGGATCAATAAACATCTAAGTGTCCAACCATCTGCCTCCTGTGGTTCTCGCCTTGTGCCCTGATACATATGTGTACTTGGTTAGGAGACTCTCCTGTGAGCGATGCAGAGAAGCCCCTGTATTGTCCCTGAATATTTGCTGCTCCGTCTGTTGCATTACCATCACACTGTTTGATATCTATGTCCATCTTCTCAAGGGTCTGTTTCACCAGGTCCACAAAGTACTGTCCAATCGATGACTCACAGTCAATGACCGCAATGAGTCTCTGGTGGACAACATCAGTGACATATCGCAGAACTACTGCACACTGGTCTTTGGATGATAAATCCTGTGTTGTGTCCATTTGTATTGAGAACATCCCTGCCTTTCTCTCTTCAACAGCAATTGTCTGCTGAATCAACATTCTGATGACTTCAATGACTTTATTTGCTGTTGTTTTGGACGTCATAGTTACCAAGGACCCTCTTCCTTTACTTCCCATCTGCTTCTTGCTCTTCTCAATGCTCCACYAACATGCTCTTGTAGGCAGACATCATATTTGCTTAGCAACAATATAAGCTCAAGAAACGTGTCGTGATTGACGGCCATGTTTTCCAAGTTATGTGCAGCTTTGTGTCTGTGTCCTCTGTAGTTAAGCCCACATTTACTAATAACTTTAACTACATTAATCACACGTTCCGTGACCTGCCTCCTCTTTCTGACCTGGTCTCGTTGAACTGACATTATCACTCAGAAGGGTACGGATGTCTGCTTTGCTGGCTCTGAGGAAAAAGGCTTCTGCACTTTCTCTATGGGTCTTGCTTCTCTCATGTTCCTGTACTCTCTGATGGGCATGTTTCCAGGCCTCCTTTGACAAATGTACTATCACTGGCTGAAGGTTTTGCGAATGCAAGACATACTGAGCAGAACAAGGAGTGAGTTACTTCCTAGTATGTCAGCCATTTTCTGTTTGTTCCATCTTGGGAGTGGAATACATTGGGAATGACTCTTTGAGGGGTTGTTTTGGTACTGAAAAAATAAGTCAAAATCCTTGGACTGAGGAAGGGCAAAATAATCAAATGGATTTTTTTGTACTTTCGCTGTCCCTTTATTTTCCCTGTACTGGGCTCTGAACCTCTCTCTCGCTCTCTCTCTGCACATCTGGTTGCTCTGCAGAATTGTAAGAACCGACGCCGGACAGGAGAAGCAGGTACGGGGAGTCAAACATGTATTCTGGAACGGACAAAGAACACGACAGGAACAGCGTTGTATACTTGCTAGCACCACTCGGGAGGCTGTTGATACCTAGCACTACCTATTATATATGTCCATCTCGTTAGTGGGAAGGTGTTTCACCTGAGCTGGTCCAGGTTCTATTTAAGAGTGTCTGGCCCAGTGCTCCAGTTGTCTTGATAGATGTGGACAGTCAACACCTTTAGTTGCTCCACCTTTTTTGGGTTGCTTCCTTTTTTTCAGTTTGGTGTGGGTTTTTCTTTTGCTTCCAATTTAGTGGGTCTCATGGTGGGTGACTTTTATGTCCCAGTTGTTGTTACTAGTCAACTTTCAGTGGACACTGAGAGCAAAACTGCAAGATTATGTTATAATACTTTTATTGCATCAAAGGGTTGTTTTATGCAACAGAATAGAGGGTTCTTAGAACTATTGTGTCTGTGTGTTCTACTGAGGATGGGCCTCTGGGAGATAACACTGACAGGAGATTTACAATGTCTTTTGGGTGATAAAACCTAAAGAGACCGCATTCCAGAGCATGAGTTAATGTTTCTGTTCTATATGGTACCAGGGAGAGATGACCCCAGGCCCAGACCCTGGTCTCTACACAAAGAGTACTGTTTTTACAGCAGATACTGTCTGCTGAGAATTCTAAGTATCTTTCATACCAATCTTAACCTTGTGACCCGTTCTATACATCTGCGTTCGTCATGTAGATTGAAAGGGATGTATTTTGGCTGTAAAAGACCTTGGTACTTTTGTCTCAGGGCTCTCAATGAATCATCTGGGGGTGATTCGTCGACCAGCCATCATTTATCATAGAGCACTCAATTGATTCACTTTATATGTGTGTGTTGTATTGACCTGCTCCCTTATTATTAAGTGAATAAAGATTTAGTTTAAGTATAACTCTGACTTGTGTGATAAGTTTCTCTCATTTGATATTTAAGAAATTAACAACCACATTTGGCGATGGGGACGTGAATCTTGACTTGGTGACTGACGATCTGGGTAAATGACCTGGCTCCTGTTGACCTGGGTAAAGGGTAAAGGGTGCACGAGGGATCCCTCTAACTTGGGATCTCAGGGAGACCACACTTCTGGAGCAGATGAACCCACCTTTGATCTGAGTGGATACCACAACTTAAACCTAGTTTAAAAAAAAGAATGAGGTGAGCAAAACATGCAAAGTGTAGTTTTTAGAAAATCCTCGTAGGCTCTGAGTGTGTATTCCTGTGTGAGGGGGGGCACCTTGGAGGTGTAAACAGGGCCGATTCAGCTATCTGTGTGAACTGGATGAAAACTAGAATCTGTGTTTACTAGTTAAGACCATTTATGATATAGTATAAGCTAGTAAGGTGCACCTGTAATTGTTTTAAATCTGTAATTGTTTTATACCTGGACCCAATTTTAGAAGTATTGAAAGATGTGAATGTATGAGTTGCATTATCCTAGGAAATAACCATGAGATAGAAATTAGAAAATATTCCTGCAGGTTAAAATATTGTTGAAAAACAACTAATTGATTAGGTATGTTTGGGAATAGCATTGTGTGACTGTGATATGAGAGTTGTGTGACTGTGATATGAGAGTTGTGTGACTGTGATATTGTGTGACTGTGATATGAGAGTTTGTGACTGAGTCTTAATCTGAAGTTTGGATAGTAACGTAGAGATCTATAGTTCCTCACAGAGATCTATAGGTCCTCACATAGATCTATAGTTCCTCACAGAGATCTATAGTTCCTCCAAGAGATCTATAGTTCCTCATATAGAAATATGCTTAATCAGATGATTGACATTTGGATAATAAGCTTTGATATGACGTTATCTTTGGGTTCCATTCCTTCACTGCCCATCATAGAAGATCACGGGGTGGTATTGAGAGGGGATGATATTTTAGAAAGCAGCGGAAGGTCTATAGTTCCTGGGAGGCTTGATTTTGCCGAGGTCTCTGGGAGGTTAGAGAACTGTTGAATTCCGGTCATTGTCCGGGAAAAAAACGTATATTTTTTGGGGTTCCACTGGGAGTATGTTTGGAGAGCTGCTTCGTAGCTGTGGAGAGTTCTTGAAAAAGCAAATGGAATGTTTGTCGTGAGTACCTGAGAATTTCTTACATTTTATATGGGTTCTGTGAATATATGAAAATATGATGAATTGTATGTGTCTATAATCGATTACTAGAGATTTGATAAAGTAATACTGGGAATATAATTTGATACAATTTAAACAACCCATATGTAGACAAATGTAGGTTTTAAGTTGGTATCTTTAATTGATACGTTGATAAAGATGAGGTTTAAGCATTATTAAACAGTCTACAAAGTCTGGGCAGTTGTCTCAGAAACTGGTGGGAGTGTGTCCACTTTAGGTTAACTTACCCTAACGATGTAACTATGAAACGCTTATTCGATTTTCTCCGTCCGGGTACTACATTTGAAATAAAACTGCCCTTAAGGTCTGGGGGGGGGGGGTTCTTCCCAGTATGAGAGGAGTTGCTGATTTATATTATTTTTATTGATTATTTGAATAAACCTTTTTCCATAAAGTAAAAAAATATTTAATAATAATAACAATAATGACAATATTGATTTATAAACAAACCATTGTTTATTTAGTGGCACCACAAATGTGAATTAATTATTTCCAAAACAATTTACCAAACAAAACACATTACAAAATTGCAACATTTCTGCAGACATGTCAGACCATAATAAATAATAAATTGACTTTGTATAGTGCTTTTCATGACATTTAAAAAATAAAAAAATAATGATGTACAATAAAAACAACATACATTAAAAATGAATCATAGGTAAACAAACAATATTGTAGACTTGATGCTAAATACAGATTTTTCAGCTTTAGTGTGTATATCGTATCCACTTAGTTATGTTAGGAAGTTTGCCATCTTTATGACCGGCCCTGGTAACTTCACCTCAACTTCTCTTCTCCCCAGAACACAGTAACTTAAAAACTTCATGACGTACGGATCCCTTTAGCGGGATCATTTTCGTAAACATCCGCTGAATTGCAGAGCGCCAATTTTTTTTTAAATTGCTAAAAATATTTATATTCATGAAATCACAAGTGCAATATAGCAAAACACAGCTTAGCTTGTTGTTAATCCACCTGTCGTGTCAGATTTTGAAAATATGCTTTACAGCGAAAGCAATCCAAGCGTTTGTGTGAGTTTATCGATCACTAGACAAAAAATTAAGAACACCTAGCAGCAATGTAGATTGGTTGCGAAAGCCAGAAAAGCAATAAAATTAATCGCTTACCTTTGATGATCTTCGGATGTTTGCACTCACGAGACTCCCAGTTACACAATAAATGTTCCTTTTGTTCGATAAAGATTATTTTTATATCAGAAAACCTCCATTTGTTTGGCGCGTTATGTTCAGTATTCCACAGCCTTAGGCAGGTCATCAAGGCTTGACGAAAATTCCAAATAGTATCCGTAAAGTTCGTAGAAATATGTCAAACGTTTTTAATAATCAATCCTCAGGTTGTTTTTAACATCAATAATCGATAATATTTCAACCGGACTGTAAACTATTCAATACTGGAGAGAAAGAAAATGTCGAGCAACCAGTGCATGAACTGACGCGTTTTGATAAATCTCGCTCATTTTTCAGAATAAAAGCTTGAAACTATGTCTAAAGACTGTTCACACGCTGAGGGAGCCATTGGAAAGGGAATCTGGTTAATATCCCTTTAAATGGACGAAAGACAGGCAATGGAACAGTGATTTTTCAAAATAAGAGTCACTTCCGGGTTGGATTTCCTCAGGTTTCGCCTGCAAAATCAGTTCTGTTATACTCACAGACAATATTTTGACAGTTTTGGAAACTGTAGAGTGTTTTCTATCCTACTCTGTCAATTATATGCATATTCTAGCATCTGGACCTGAGAAATAGGCAGCTTACATTGGGAACGTTATTTTTCCAAACATAAAAATTCTGCCCCCTAGCTTCAAGAGGTTATTAACATAAGTGTTTTTCTGACATTTTGGGGAAATTTAAGGGGGGAAAAATAATTCAGCCCTAGCAGAGCCCCAAGTCCCATGGGGACGTCCTCGAGGGCGTGGATGTTCTCCCCCATCAAAGGCCAGCGGGATTTCACTCTCATGGTGAACTGGATTTCTGCCGATGTGCAGTAAAGGAGTGAWGAGCGGTGAAATCTGTGTCAACAAAAGTAAGAAAATATGAATACACATACAATTAACAAAGAACATAACAAATGTTCAGCTGTAGTTTTATATAAGCATGAACACCTATGTTTATGAAGAAACAGATGATTGGTGCATAGGCATACCTTGTCACGGACATAAAGGCCACTCGGGTCCTCATTGAAGGGGTAGGGCAAGAGCAGAATCGCTGCTGTGGTCTCCAGTCCTAGTAAAGTAAAGCAATGATCTTACTACACTTGCTAATTTCATTACAAAATACATTAGAGAAAGGGAAGGAATAAGAGCAAATCCCTCTTCTGTATTGTCCTTCAGGGACTGTCAAAATAGCAGGATGATGTCCTCACCCCTGCCTCGCCTCTCTAYSTCTGMTAGTCCTTGAATTATATTTTTGTCTATATCCATTCCATGGACTTGATTTATTTCTGACAAGATCTGAAAAGATCATTTGCACACATTTGTATGCTAATAGATTTCAGTTTGTATTGACTGCTATGTAGGTTAAATGTACACTTCAAATGCAGCTGTCCTACAACATATCTGTTCCTTCTTCTTGATCCCAATTGCATTGTGTCCATGTTCTGTCCTATAAGAATTTCAAAGGAAGAGAAAATGTGTCAAAGAATAGTCTTACAAGCATAAAAAATATATATATATTAAATTAATATTGAAAGATAAATGGCATCGACATACAATTGAATGCTAAATATTAGAACATATTGGAGAAAGCACTAGCCAATACAGTACTGCCATACAGTAACAGTACTGCCATACAGGCCTAATTGCACATTTCAGGGTTTCTTTGTACACAAATTGTTCAATATTTTATCAGGCTGACTTGAAAGATTATACGCAACATTTTGCTGCGTGGCAATACTGTGTTTGGATTCTGAAGGGCATTTATACAAAAGAGGTAGTCTAGACACTGTATTAATACCATTATGCATTTGAATCCCATCTACAGCTACCATCTAAGATATTAATTTCCCTCCACAAGGGGGCGTACATGTAACGTTTCCAAAATGGGATAGTATTGTCCATGTAACGTTTCCAAAATGGGATAGTATTGTCCATGTAACGTTTCCAAAATGGGATAGTATTGTCCATGTAACGTTTCCAAAACGGGATAGTATTGTACATGTAACGTTATGCCCCCTTGTGAGTTAATAGTATTGCATGCTGTAGCAGGCTATATAAAGAGAAAGACCTCCATTGACGATTCAGTTCGTTGTAACATCTCATCTGGACAGGTCACCGTCCTTAGTTAGTTAGTTAGTTAACGTTGGCTAGTTCATTACCACAAAAGTGAGAACTGCTCTATATTGGTAACTTACTTTAATGAGTGTAAAGCAATGTTGGCTTTATGGAAACGATATACAATATATGGGAAAGAATATAGTTGAGGGAAATAATCCAAACCTAGTTGTGCCTAGTTAGGACATAACGTTACCTAGCTAGATAACGGTACTGTACTGTAGCTCATACAACGCCGACGGTCAAACCCGGCTTTCTAATATTTACGGCAATTAGCTATAGTAACGTTATGGAACATATTCACAGAAAACCAGAATTGTCTTCATTATTCATTATTAGTATGTTATATTATTATATAAATAATTTCGATACATATTCAGAGCCAAACATCAACCCAACTTAACCTTTTTAATTGTTGTCGCATCCAAACTTGTCACCAAGTTCCCGGAAGAAGTCCAGCAACAACGGAGGTTCCTCGATGAACCCACCTTCTAACAAGTTATTTGAAGAACCTTTTGGGGCTGTTTTTCATTGACCAAGAACCCTACGGTTCTTAGGGGATCTGAGAACAACTCCAGTTGAACCCTTCATTTTTAGAGTGTAGTCGGCTCTATTTACTCTCTGATTCAAAACATACTGATTAGCATCAACGATCAAGTCAGCTGCTGCTGCTCCAATACAGTATGAGGTGAGACGGTGAACTGATGTTGAACTGGGCAGTCAGCTGCTGCTTCTCCAATACAGTATGAGGTGAGAAGGTGAAGTTGAACCGGGCAGTCAGCTGCTGCTGCTCCAATACAGTATGAGGTGAGACGGTGAACTGATGTTGAACTGGGCAGTCAGTCATTCATTATGTACAATGAGTCTATCAAATTGAATTTCACCTTACAGTGAAATGCTTATTTACAAGCACCTAACCAACAATGCAGTTTAAAAAAGTACAAATAAGAATAAGAAATAAAAGGAACAAGTAATTAAAGAGCAGAAGTTAAATAACAATAGCTAGACTATATACAGGGGGTACCGGTACAGAGTCAATGTGGAGACTATATACAGGGGTTACCGGTACAGAGTCAACGAGGAGACTATATACAGGGGGAACCGGTACAGAGTCCATGTGGAGACTATATACAGGGGGTACCGGTACAGAGTCAATGTGGAGACTATATACAGGGGGTACCGGTACAGAGTCAATGTGGAGACTATATACATGGGGTAATGGTACAGAGTCAATGTGGAGACTATATACAGGGGGTACCGGTACAGAGTCAATGTGGAGACTATATACAGGTGGTACCGGTACAGAGTCAATGTGCGGGAGCATCGGTTAGTCGAGGTAATTTAGGTAAAATGTACATGTAGGTAGATTTATTAAAGTGACTATGCATAGATGATAACAGAAAGTGTGTGTGGGGGGGGGGGGGCTTCCTCTGACACGCCTGGTATAGCGGTCCTGGAAGCTTGGCCCCAGTGATGTACTGGCTGTGCGCACTACCTCTGTGTGCCTTGCGGTCGGAGGCAGTGCAGTTGCCATACCAGGCAGGGATGCAACCAGTCAGGATGCTCTCGATGGTGGCAGCTGTAGGACCTTTTAAGGATCTGAGGACCCCTGCAAATCTTTTCAGTCTTCTGAGGGGGAATAGGTTTTTGTTGTGCCCTCTTCACGACTATCTTGGTGTGCTTAGACACACCAAGTGTGCTTAGTTTTTAGTGATGTGGACCAACGGAACTTCAGCTCTCAACCTGCTCCACTACTGCCCCGTCAATGAGAATGGGGGCGTGCTCGTCTACTTTTCCTGTAGTCCACAATCACTCCTTTGTCTTGATCATGTTGAGGGAGAGGTTGTTTTCCTGGCCACACGGCCAGGTCTCTGATCTCCTCCCTATAGGCTGTCTCCTCGTTGTTGGTGATCAGTTGTGAGCTAGCGCAAACCCAGAAAATTGTTTGTGTGGAGGTGCTGACTAACGGCGAAACAACTATAAACTATCAAATAAATAAAGTCGCAAAATCCATGTATAACTCCAGGAATTTAGTGGGTTTTTACCAACGTTTCGGCATCACTGTGCCTTCCTCAGGGTGATGTAAGAATACTTGAACCAGGTTATGTAGACAAACAGTGCAATTAGTGCAACCAATGACAATAGTGAGGGGTGTGTCATAATGTATAAGTTAATGAAATTAATTAGTGAAACTGTTAAAAAAATAGTATATGGCATATTAAATATATTACGTTATTGATATATATAGAAACATAATAGGGCAGTTGGTTATATCTGGAGTACTTCTCTGTCGTATCCAGTGTCCTGTGTGAATTTAAGTATGCTCTCTCTAATTCTCTCCTTCTCTCTTTCTTCTTCTCTCTCGAGGACCTGAGCCCTAGGACCATACGTCAGGACTACTGGCATGATGACTCCTTGCTGTCCCCAGTCACCTGGCCTTGCTGCGTCCCAGTTTCAACTGTTCTGCCTGCGGTTGTGGAACCCCTACCTGTCCCAGACTGCTGTTTTCAACTCTTAATGATCGCTATGAAAGCCAACTGACATTTATTCCTGATTATTATTTGACCATGCTTGTCATTTATGAACATTTTGAACATCTTGGCCATGTTCTGTTATAATCTCCACCCGGCACAGCCAGAAGAGGACTGGCCACCCTCATAGCCTGGTTCCTCTCTAGGTTTCTTCCTAGGTTTTGGCCTTTTCTAGGGAGTTTTTCCTAGCCACCGTGCTTCTACACCTGCATTGCTTGCTGTTTGGGGTTTTAGGCTGGGTTTCTGTACAGCACTTCGAGATATTAGCTGATGTACGAAGGGCTATATAAAATAAACTTGATTGATTGATAATGGAATATTGTACATCATATTAAATATATTACTCTATTGTTATCATATAGAAACATCATGGAATATTGTACATCATATTAAATATATTACTCTATTGTTATCTTTTGTTATCATATAGAAACATCATGGAATATTTTACATCATATTAGCATCAACATACATTATTGTTCCATTCAATTTCACATAATAAGGATATTTCATATTTTCAAGTTCAGAAGTCAGAACCCATCACCTGCTATGTAGAAGAGACGGAAGAATGCACAATGGTCAATGCTATCCGGGATCCTTACCTTAACCCTAACCATTTTAAATGTCAACTTCAATGGGCTAGGGACGTCCCAAGGATGTATCTCTACCTGAAAATACATGATCTAAGTGATTGATAGTTGGTATTCAGCAGTCATAAAGCCTTATTTACTTTAATGAAYGACTAAAATTGTGATTTTGTCAGACAGCAGCTCTACACTTTATTGACTGACTGATCCATTCATCCCTCCTCAGCCTTCCTCTCCTCTGAAGACCCAGTGAGGGTGGAGCTCAGTCAGAGCTGTTGAGGGACTGGTTTGGAAGAACACTTCTACAGCCAGARAGGTGAGAGGTCACACATGGTTTAGATGGTAAATATTTATGTCCCTTTAGCAGTTCATCGCGTCAGCAAAGGGGAATATGTTCCATCATCTATGTTTATTTACATTAGTGCAAATTATCCACTGATATTGGTGTAATTTCTCACCCCTTTTGGCTGTATGAAAGTTAATTTCCACTCAGGTACACACATTTGTTCTTTGTTATTACCCGAGCCACTGCCTGTTCACCCTGCTATCATCCAGAAGGCGAGGTCAGTACAGGTGCATCAAAGCTGGAACCGAGAGACAGAAGCTGTTTTTCAATCTCAAGGCCACCAGATTGTTGGACACTTTAAGGAATGGAACACTAGTCACTTTAATAATGTTTATATATCTGGCATTACTCATCTCATTTGTACAGTTGAAGTCGGAAGTTTACATACAAATACATTCAAACTCAGTTTTTCACAATTCTTGACATTTAATCGTAGTAAAAATTCCCTGTCTTAAGTCAGTTAGGATTACCACTTTATTTTAAGAATGTGAAAAGTCGGAATAATATTAGAGAGAATTATTTATTTCAGCTTTTATTTCTTTCATCACATTTCCAGTGGGTCTGAAGTTTACATACACTCAATTAGTATTTGGTAGCATTGCCTTTAAATTGTTTAACTTGGGTCAAATGTTTCGGGTAGCCTTTCACAAGCTTCCCATAATAAGTTGGGTGAATTTTGGCCCATTCCTCCTGACAGAGCTGGTGTAACTGAGTCAGGTTTGTAGGCCTCCTTGCTCGCACACGCTTTTTCAGTTCTGCCCACAAATGTTCTATTAGGTTTGAGGTCAGGGCTTTGTGATGGCCACTCCAATACCTTGACTTTGTTGTCCTTAGCATTTTGCCACAACTTTGGAAGCATGCTTGGTGTCATTGTCCATTTGGAAGACCCATTTGCGACCAAGCTTTAACTTCCTGACTGATGTCTTGAGATGTTGCTTCAATATATCCACATCTTTTCCATCCTCATGATGCCATCTATTTTGTGAAGTGCACCAGTCCCTCCTGCAGCAAAGCACCCCACAACATGATGCTGTCACCCCGTACTTCACAGTTGGGATGGTGTTCTTCGGATTGCAAGCCTCCCTTTTCCTCCAAACATAACGATGGTCATTATGGCCAAACAATTTTTTGTTTCATCAGACCAGAGGACATTTCTCCAAAAAGTATGATCTTTGTCCCCATGTGCAGTTGCAAACCGTAGTCTGGCTTTTTTTATGGCGGTTTTGGAGCAGTGGCTTCTTCCTTGCTGAGCGGCCTTTCAGGTTATGTCGATATAGGACTCGTTTTACTGTAGATATAGATACTTTTGTACCTGTTTCCTCAAGAATCTTCACAAGGTCCTTTGCTGTTGTTCTGGGATTGATTTGCACTTTTCGTACCAAAGTACGTTCATCTCTTGGAGACAGAATGCGTCTCCTTCCTGAGCGGTATGATGGCTGCATGGTCCCATGGTGTTTATACTTGCTTACTATTGTTTGTACAGATGACAGTGGTACCTTCAGGCATTTGGAAATTGCTCTCAAGGAGAGCCTGAGGTCTTGGCTTATTTCTTTTGATTTTCCCATGATGTTAAGCAAAGAGGCACTGGGTGGCGCAGTGGTCTAGGGCACTGCATCGCAGTGCTAGCTGCGTCACCAGAGTCTCTGGGTTCGCGCCCAGGCTGGGCTGGGTTTGCGCCCAGGCTCTGTCGCAGCCGGCCGCAACCGGGAGATCCGTGGGGCGACGCACAATTGGCATAGCGTAGTCCGGGTTAGGGAGGGTTTGGCCGGTAGGGAGGGTTTGGCCGGTAGGGATATCCTTGTCTCAGTATGTAAAAATGTAATAAAATGTATGCACTCTACTGTAAGTCGCTCTGGATAAGAGCGTCTGCTCTTGGCCGGTAGGGATATCCTTGTCTCAGTATGTAAAAATGTAATAAAATGTATGCACTCTACTGTAAGTCGATCTGGATAAGAGCGTCTGCTAAATGACTAAAATGTAAATGTAAAATGTTTGAAGGTACACCTCCAATTGACTCAAATGATGTCAATTAGTCTATCAGAAGCTTCTAAAGCCATGGCATCATTTTCTGGAATTTTCCAAGCTGTTTAAAAGGCACAGTCAACTTAGTGTATGTGTCACGCCCTGGCCTTAGTATTCTTTGTTTTCTTAATTATTTTAGTTAGGTCAGGGTGTGACATGGGGAATGTATGTGTTTTTTGTAGTGTCTAGGGTGGTTGTAAGGTTTAGGGGGTTTATTAGAGTAGTTGGGTTTATGTTTAGTATAGTAGTCTAGCTGTGTCTATGGTTGAGTGTAGGTATCTAGGAAAGTCTATGGTTGCCTGAATTGGGTCTCAATTAGAGACAGCTGGTTATTGTTGTCTCTGATTGGGAGCCATATTTAAGGCAACCATAGGTTTTAGCTGTTTGTGGGGAATTGTCTATGTGTAGTGTTTGTGTCAGCACTATCTGTATTATTAGCTTCACGGTCGTCAGTTTTGTTATTTTGTTAGTTCGTGATTAGTTGTTCGTTTCTTGTTTGTTTTTTCTCTCTTCTTAAAATAAAGAAGATGTATTTTGCACACGCTGCGCCTTGGTCCTCTCTCTCACAGCAAGACGATCGTGACAGTATGTAAACCTCTGACCCACTGGAATTGTGATACAGTGAATTAATCTGTCTGTAAACAATTGTTGGAAAAATTACATGTCATGCACAAAGTAGATGTCCTAACCGACTAGCCAAAACTATAGTTTGTTAACAATACATTTGTGGAGTGGTTGAAAAACGAGTTTTAATGACTCCAACTGTATATACTGTATACTATCCTATTCTACTGTATCTTAGTCTATGCATTACTCATCTCATATGTATATACTGTATCCTATTCTACTGTGTTTTAGTCTATGTATTACTCATCTCATATGTATACACTGTATTCTATTCATTAACACATACTAAAATGGACCAAGAGTCTGTTGATTGGTCAGTCATTGGGTTCATTTGATGAAATCAAATCAAGCTTTATTTATACAGCACATTTCAGATATGGATGCAACACAATGGCTTCACAGGAAAAAACGAAATATTTAGTACACAACAAACAAGACTAACAACTGAAAGACTAATGAGCACCCTAAGCAAATGCCATTGATTAAAATATTAATTGGATGCAATATCCATCCCAAAATTCAAGCTTGTTTTTTTTAGGAGGGGCTCTGAAAGTCACTATAGGGGTGTCCACTGAAAATCGACTAGTAACAACAACTGGGACCTAAAAGACACCCACCATGAGACCCACTAAAACTACCCAAGAAGCGACAAATAAAGAAAAACCCACAACAAACTTAAAGACCGGAAGCAAACCAAAAAAGTGGAGCAACTAAAGGTGTTGACTCTCCACATCTATCAAGACAACTGGAGCACTGGGCCAGACACTCAGGTGAAACACCTTCCCACTAACGAGATGGACAAGCCAGCACAGGTGTAACACATACTGACTAACGAGGTGACACCAATCAGTGCGTCCTATGTGCTAACGAGCTAGACGTGCTAACGAGCTAGAGTCCACCCTCAAAATATAAATGGAAAAACCAAAGCCTGTAACACCTTCCCCCTTAAGACAACAAATATATCCTATATTTTTGTTGGACAAGTTTGCTCACCACCAACAAAACAACTTCCATTTCACATTATAATCAACTACAATACTTCACCTAATTCAATATAAACATGGTGTCTACTGGCTGTCAACAATTAAAAACAAGAAAAAACATATTTCTAAATAATAATATACAATCATATAATTGTTCTCCTTTTTCTTTCTATAGAATCCTAAAACTCACTCGGTTCTAGAACTCAAATTGTATGTCACATGCACCGAATACAACAGGTGAAATGCTAACTTACGAGCCCCTAACCAACAGCGCAGTTGTTGGTTAGAATAAGAGAACTAATCTCCAACAAAAACGTGTCAAGATAAATTGTGATCCATGGTAATGCACTGGCTAAATGCAAAACACAAATATTTTTGACTGACAACCCTTGAGACAATCAGCAAGCAAGATGTCCTTGCCACGGACATGTCTGATTTCAAGAGGAAACTCCTGCGATATCCGTAGTAACTTTCCACCTCACTGGAGCTTCTCTCCCTTTTCAGGGTTCACTCGATAGGCATGTTGTTGGATTGGGGCCCAGTCCCCAATGTCGTACATTTGGTTTGGCACATCTGAGAATGATCCCTGATAGTCTAAAAGCAGGATAACAATTCCAATATAATTGTACCCAAAAATGGTCAGTTGGTTGCATAAATAATTATTACTAAATGTTACATGAATTTTAAATATGAAAACCAAATGTACACCCCTTTATTAATTTGTATTGGCAAAAATTATCTTAATGGTGAGGCATGGAATAATAAAACATGTATCTTTTGTCAGGCTGAATGTTTGAAATATGAGGTGATTTGAGTCATGCTTCTTCAGTAGTGGAATAAAGACAATTAGCACTTGGATGTTGTAAAGAAATGCTGGAGTGATGTAGGATTGTTAATAAAATTGATTATAGACCAATGCATATTTTCAAATTTCACTTTCAACGTAACATATATCGAATGTCGGGCATAGTCTTCTTTTCAACATCTTTTCAATGACATTTTGCTAAATGGGAATAGTATGTCAAAACACAGTTTTAACGTGCCCAAATCAATAACCAATATGCAGAAACAGTTTGGGATATTTTGAAAACCTAAACATTCTATAGTGTTGCATGTGATTCAAGTGGGTCACCAACGTGGTAAGTGTAACACAGCTTTTTTTGTTTGTCACTTTTTGTTAAACAATACTCATTCAATTCAGAGCCTGGATTTTCCCCGAGGCTAATATCCATATCATGTTGAAATCAATAGAACAGGGGGCAAACGTTTAGGGTTCTACATTATGACATCATTAAAATACTCCTAAAATATTCTACATTGTGACATTAATTCATTGATATCATGAAACAACTCCTTCATGTATTTTCTGATGTTTAGTCAGAGATCTTTTATCAGAGTATCTCTTCCCACATTGATCACAGGCATAAGGTTTCTCTCCTGTGTGTGTTCTCTGGTGTGATTTCAGGGATTGTAGTCGAATAAAACTCTTCCCACAATGATCACAGCCATAAGATTTCTCTCCTGTGTGTGTTCTCTGGTGTACTATCAGGCTGCTTAGATGAGTAAAACTCCCCCCACATTGATCACAGCCAAAAGGTTTCTCTCCTGTGTGTGTTCTCTGGTGTACTATCAGGCTGCTTAGATGAGTAAAACTCCCCCCACATTGATCACAGCCAAAAGGTTTCTCTCCAGTGTGTGTTCTCTGGTGTGATTTCAGGGTTTGTAGCCGAATAAAACTCTTTCCACATTGATCACAGCCATAAGGTTTCTCTCCTGTGTGTGTTCTCTGGTGTATAGTTAGATAGCTAGATGTAGTAAAACTCTTCCCACATTGATCACAGCTATAAGATTTCTCTCCTGTGTGTCCCCGCTGGTGTACTATCAGGCTGCTTAGATGAGTAAAACTCCTCCCACATTGACCACAGCCAAAAGGTTTATCTCCAGTTTGTGTTCTATGGTGTGATTTCAGGGAGCTTGACTGAGTAAAACTCTTCCCACATTGATCACAGCTATAAGGCTTCTCTCCTGTGTGTACTCGCTGGTGTATTTTAAGTTCTGATGAAGATTTGAAACGTTTCCCACAGTCAGAGCAGCAATGAGATTTCTTCCCTGTGGGTCTCTGCTGGTGTTTCTTGAGGAGTTCTGATGTGGAGAGACTCTTCTCTGCCTCGTCAGCATCATGATGTTGTTTAGGCTCCCCAGAGGATCCACGATGGTCCCGTCTCTCTCCTGTGTGAACGACAAAGTCAGACAGACGGTTAAAGGCCCACAACAGCAGAAATCCACTGTTTATTTGAGGTAAAAGGTGATGCCCAGAGCATATCCATGAAGTTGTACAACAATTGACGCCTGTTAAATTATATGACAATTGTCTTGTTTTCTCGTGTTCACAGTAGTAACATCGATGATTGTAGGCTAGAAATAAGTTATTCATGTTGTTGAAACTCTAAGCAGTGTGCCAGATGACTTTTGGTCTCCAATATAGGCAGGCCCCTTTCTGTGTTTGTAAAATTGCGGCAGGAGGGCGATTGGTTGCAGAAACTCCTCCCTGCTAATGCAGAAACCGCTAGTTATGGATGTAGTATATGTGCCTGGAACAAAAATGATGAGCCAAGATTTTAGTTTTTCCACAATGTATTCTGAATATTACAGCGCAAGATCAGGAGTGCTACTCAAGGAAACTCACATTAAGCTCTGTGCCTATTCACTAATTCACCACCGCGGGGGAAAACTCAGCGTTGTTCTCATAGGCTGACAGCAAATATAGCCTCCATTTCCAGGTTAGAGTGCATTTCACATTACTTTGGATTATAACTGTAAGGCTCGTTTGAATGTCCTGATTAATATAATGTTTTTGTTATTGTCAAAAATGTACTACTTTATATTTAAAAACAACTTCAACCAGTAAAATGCCCTTTGGCTAGTTTTCCATCAGCCTGACAATGAGGGTTTGTACACTAAGTGTTTAACAAAGTGGCCCATAACTTCACCTAACAACATAGACCTACTGTAGAACCCATAACTTCACCTAACAACAACCTAGACCTACTCGTGTCGTGATGTTTGTAATTTGACTGTCAAAATTGTCCGACAGCAAGATCCAGTATTTAAGTTGAAGTTCATCATATGACAAGCTTAATGTTATGACTATAACTACTGTTCCCTGAAGGAGGGAAACTAGGTTTTCATAATGCTGACCCAAACGGATACTAAATGAAACGGCCTATGGCAGACCACCCAGACCTGACCCCGCAAGATACGTCAGTTTTGTAAATTTATTCAATTGTCTTTCATTTGAAACACTCCTGTCAATGTGGAGTAAGGACGCACACCTGATTACACTGTTTGAGGTGAAGAAAAAAATACTTTGAGAAGCTCCACAACTCATTAGTGGTGGTGCGTTAACATGGTGTCTACTGGCTGTCAACAATTAAAAACAAGAAAAAACATATTTCTAAATAATAATATACAATCATATAATTTTTCTCCTTTTTCTTTCTATAGAATCCTAAAACTCACTCGCTTCTAGAACTCAAATCAAATTGTATGTCACATGCGCCGAATACAACAGGTGAAATGCTAACTTACGAGCCCCTAACCAACAGCGCAGTTGTTGCGTGCAGACCAGGTAGACTAGTCTTACTTAAGATTTAAGACTAGTCTACCTGGCCTGCACGCAAATGTAGGCCTATAAATGTGCGCATTTGCGGATGTCTGATAGTATTTCTCATTGTCTTAACGCACCACCACTAATGAGTTGTGGAGCTTCTCAAAGTATTTTTTTCTTCACCTCAAACAGCAATTAAACAAAGTCTTAATGAAATCAATTGCGAATGACAATAGTTCCTGTTTTGTCAACTTTTCGGTAGGCATGTTGCGTTTGATACCGGAGCTACGAGGCATGAGTCCAAATCGCTAAGCAGTATACTTCAAAGCAGTGTGCCGATGCCTGTATCACTTTATCAGCAGCATGTGATCAATGACGTCTGGAGATTCATTTCATCGAACAACCACCTGATTGGTTTGGTATTGGGCTGGTTCGACAGTGCAGGTGACTGCTGACTGACTGAGCTGCAAATCTCCTTGCATCATAAATAACTACTCATTATTATTTATAAATCAGTCAGCCAGTCACCATTTACCTACAATGCAGCATAGATTTGATGCTCTCGAACATGGCCAGTGGTTTAGTAGATGACATAAAGGCTACGTAGTGTGGGACGTCATCTATAATAATGTGGCTGTTCTAAATTCTGTGATTTTCCCTGCCATCATTCTGTATGTCTCTGCTTTTTTGATCTTCAGTCATGTTTCAGTTGGGTTTTGTTAGTTGGGTTCTAACTGGTCTCCAGTAGTTGGGCTCCAGCTCGCTGACCATAGCTAGTTGACTAAATAGATAATGTTAGCTGGCTGGCTAAGATAACTACATATAGCTAATGTTAGCTGGCTGGCAAAGATAACTGCATATAGCTAATGTTAGCTGGCTGGCTAAGATAACTGCATATAGCTAACATTCTTTGATTAGATGGCATTATGTATTTCCAAAATGTTGCTTTACTTTAATCACTCAAGTCATGAGTAGAAACGATTGGTTTAATTTGAAGTTCTACGTTTGAAGTTATTTCTGTTGTAGTTTACATCATAGGGAATAGGCTGGTCCTCCATATTACATCACACCTGACTTTGGCATTCTTCTGAATTCTGATTGGTTTTATGTAATACCTCCAAAAAATAGAACAGTGGGGTGTTACTTTGCATTGGGACTTAAAAATATTTTATTTGATATTTTATAAACAATACAAAACATACACACACAAACGACAACAGCATACAAACATTAACTACATCACACCTGCCCAGACCCACTAGAACACACCTCCATCTCCATTAACTACATCACACCTGCCCAGACCCACTAGAAACACACCTGCATCTCCATTAATACATCACACCTGCCCAGACCCACTAGAACACACCTCCATCTCCATTAACTACATCACACCTGCCCAGACCCACTAGAACACACCTCCATCTCCATTAACTACATCACACCTGCCAGACCCACTAGAACACACCTCCATCTCCATTAACTACATCCACCTGCCCAGACCCACTAGAACACACTCCATCTCCATTAACTACATCGACACCTCTCGACCCCATAGAACACACCTCCATCTCCATTAACTACATCACACCTGCCCAGACCCACTAAAACACACCTGCATCTCCATTAACTACATCACACCTGACCAGACCCACTAGAACACTAGAACACCCACTAGAACACTAGTGGCGATTTTAGCATGTTAATCTTGGTGGGGCCTCCTCAACATTTTTTAGATGCATGCCAGCAAGACACTATGCAACACAACACTTGCAGTAAGATGTTAACATGATCCAGTTTCAGCTGTTCTGCCTGCGGTTATGGAACCGCCACCTGTCCCGGACCTGCTATTTTCAACTCTTGATGATCGGCTATGAAAAGCCAACTGAAAATTATTCATGATTATTATTTGACCATGCTTGTCACTTATGAACATTTTGAACATATTGGCATAGTTCTGTTATAATCTCCACCCAGCACAGCCAGAAGAGGACTGGCTACCCCTCATAGCCTGGTTCCTCTCTAGGTTTCTTCCTAGGTTTTGGCCTTTCTAGGGAGTTTTTCCTAGCCACCGTGCTTCTACACCTGCATTGCTTGCTGTTTGGGGTTTTAGGCTGGGTGTCTGTACAGCACTTCGAGATATTAGCTGATGTACGAAGGGCTATATAAAATAAACTTGATTTGATTTGATTTTGATGATCAGTCCAATCAAAGCTACTGTACATATAATGTGATTTGACGTCATTTTATCTGTGGCCAATGACCTTGAGCCTTCTCGGAAGGCCACTTGTAATAACTCTATGGCGGGACCCAAAGGGCTGACATTTTGGATGTCTACCTTTACTAAGGACATAACCTTCACCACGATGTAGTGTCCTCATGAGTGACAGAACACCGAGCCAATTACAGCGCAGTGCTCCTATTTTTTGCTGGCTCGCCCCACCACCAGAGAAAGCACTGAGCTAGGCTGAAACACCTGCAATTTGGATCTGCCTTCCTCAAGAACACAACAAAGATACCATGTGTGTATGCAAATGTATTAACTCAATGATATATACAGTGGGGAGAACAAGTATTTGATACACTGCCGATTACACCGATTTTGCAGGTTTTCCTACTTACAAAGCATTTAGAGGTCTGTAATTTTTATCATAGGTACACTTCAACTGTGAGAGACGGAATCTAAAACAAAAATCCAGAAAATCACATTGTATGATTTTTAAGTAATTAATTTGCATTTTATTGCANTCACATTGTATGATTTTTAAGTAATTAATTTGCATTTTATTGCATGACATAAGTATTTGATCACCTACCAACCAGTAAGAATTCCGGCTCTCATAGACCTGTTAGTTTTTCTTTAAGAAGCCCTCCTGTTCTCCACTCATTACCTGTATTAACTGCACCTGTTTGAACTCGTTACCTGTATAAAAGACACCTGTCCACACACTCAATCAAACAGACTCCAACCTCTCCATGGCCAAGACCAGAGAGCTGTGTAAGGACATCAGCTCTCTGGTCTTTTGATACATTGAATGTTGATATATTTTGATATTGTGATCCTATGTTATATATTTGTACCTCCTGTTTCATGAAGTGATGTCACTAAGTACTGCCCCTATATATACAGTGCATTCGGAAAGCATTCAGACCCCTTCACTTTTACACATTTTGTTACGTTATTCTAAAATGGATTAAATAGATTTTTTCCCTCATCAATCTACACACAATACCCCATAATGACAAAGCAAAAACAGGTTTTTAGAAATGTTTGCAAATGTAACAAAAACAACAACTGAAATATTATATTTACATAGAGTATCAGTCAAAAGTTTGGACACACCTACTCATTCAAGGGTTTTATTTTGACTATTTTCTTCATTGTAAAATAATAGTGAAGACATCAAATCTATGAAATAACACATATGGAATCATGTAGTAACCAAAAAAGGGTTAAACAAATCAAAATATATTTTACATTTTAGATATTTCAAAGCAGTCACCCTTTGCCTTGATGACAGCTTTGCACACTCTTGGCATTTTCTCAACCGGCTTCATGAGGTAGTCACCTGGAATTATTTTAAATAAACAGGTGTGCCTAGTGAAATGTTAATTTGTGGAATTTCTTTTCTTCTTAATGCGTTTGAGCCAATCAGTTGTGTTGTGACAAGGCATGTGTGGCTCTCATGAGGATTGCCACAGGAAAGGAAGACCCAGAGTTACCTCTGCTGCAGAAGATACGTTCATTGGAGTTAACTGCACCTCAGATTGCAGCCAAATAAATGCTACAGAGTTCAAGTAACAGACACATCTCAACATCAACTGTTCAGAGACTACGTGAATCAGGCCTTCATGGTTGAATTGCTGCATTCAAAAACACTGTTTACGAAAGCTTTATTAAAGAACAAGAAAACGTGCACACTGTTTACAAAAAATGTGCTTTTCTTTCAAAAACAAGGACATTTCTAAGTGACCCCAAACTTTTGAACAGTAGTATACATCTAAATGATGTATTGTTACACCACGTAGGAGCAGTATAGACCTAGTCTGTTCATTATATACATCTACATGATGTATTTGTTATGCTGGTGAATGAGGACCCAAAAGCGACGTAATAGAAACAGAGTCTTTATTCCAGTATCAAACAAACAATGATTCTCCTGGATATATCAAAGGTAAATCCAAAACAGGAAACTGAAATCCTCTCGTCAGTAGAGAGGAACGACTGGAGACGCGACCACAGACTGCAGGTCGCTTCAGGAAGGCACAGGCCGTAGCTGACATAGACACCTGCTCACACGCAGCATCTGAAGAAGGCAAAAACACGACAGGGCGGAACAAGGACACAGGACAGCAAACATCAAACAAGAATCCGACAAGGACAGAAGCGGAAAACAGAGGGAGAAATAGGGACTCTAATCAGAGGGCAAAATAGGGGACAGGTGTGAAAGAGTAAATGAGGTCGTTAGGAGAATGAGAAACAGCTGGGAGCAGGAACGGAACGATAGAGAGAGAGAGCGGGAGAGGGAGAGAGGGAGGAGGAGAGAGAGAGAGAGAAAGAGGGAAAGAACCTAATAAGACCAGCAGAGGGAAGCACAGGGACAAGACATGATGATCAAAGACAAAACATGACAGTATTGTTACACCGTGTAGGAGCAGTATAGACCTAGTCTGTTCATTATATACATCTACATGATGTATTGTTACACCATGTAGGAGCAGTATAGACCTAGTCTGTTCATTATATACATCTACATGATGTATTGTTACACCATGTAGCAGCAGTATGGAGGTAGTGGGGGACAAATTGTTAACACCCTTGATAAAGATGAGCAAAAACAACCCTATAAAATAAAGAATTAAAATACTTGTATGTAAAAAATAAGGGGTAATTATATTATTGTATACTGATACAATTGCTCAGAGAAAGAGATTTAGTGTAACATGTAATTCTCAAAAGGAAGGTGTCTGAATTATTGCTAACCATGTTTTCATTACTCCAGCACCCTCCCCTTGGGAGGATAACGACACTGAAATGTTTTATGAGATTAGAGAACACGTTGGGTGGGATCTTAGACCATTCCTCCATACAGAATCTCTCCGGGTCCTTGATTTATTTTGTCTGCGCTTGTGGACTGCCCTGTTCAATTCAAACCACAGGTTTTCAATGGAGTTCACATCGAAGACTGAGATGGCCATTGAAAATGTTGATTTTGTGGCCAAATAACAATTTATTCGTGGATGTTGATGTGTCTTGCTGGAAGATCCACTTATGACAAAGTTTCAGCCTCCTATCAGAGGTAACCAGGTTCTGGGCTAAAATATCCTGGTAGTGGGTAAAGTTTATTTATTTATTTTATACAGTAATTTTTGCTCTACTTTATCAATGGTATCAATAACTAGGTGCTAATTTTGATATCTAGCTATTTGACTGAATCAGAAATAGAGATGTGGAGTAGATGTAGAGTTTGTTTTAAATTTTCATTAAAAAATCTGAACTAATCAAACAACACTTGTTGCTCTTTGTACATGTTGATATAATATTCTTATATAATGGAGAGGAAAAAAACGTTTCCCTAAACTGCTTTATAATATTATAATTCAATGAAGGGGAAAAAAAGTTTTCCCTCCTCAACTGCGTTTACTCCCTCCAGACAGCAGATGGCGATATGTGTCTTTCAGGCGATGTTTGTAGAGTGACGTCTAATTGAGTGGACGGAACGCTTCTTCAACAACTGCAGCCACGTCGGTAGCTCGCTAGCCAACAAAGTCGGAACATTCAAGTTCTTCAGACAATTTAGTGGTTTATTTGCCACTATGATTTAAACATACGTATGTGGAAACAACTAGCTACCCAATTTAATGTAATATTTGCGTTGTAAGTCAACTAGCTGGCTGGTTAAGTTAGCACTAGTCTAGTCGCTAATGCTAACTAGCTAACATCCCCGACCATGAGCTCACTAAGCTACTCTCCTCCTGATAAAGAAGAGGTCTGCTGGACGGAGAAAGAAGCTCTCGAGGAAGAGGAGGCTGTTACAATACAAAAACAAGTAGAGGGTGAAGCTGTTACCGTGAAAGAAGAAGAGAAAGACGTTACAGAGAAAGACCCCTTCAGAGTGAAAGAGGAGGAGGATGTTACTGTGAAAGAAGAGGAGGCGGACGTTACTGTGAAAGAAGAGGAAGATGCAGTTTTTGGAGTGGAGGATGAAGTGAAAGAAGATGAAGACGTTTTTGGAATGAAGGATGAAGAGGGGGAGATTACTGTCACATTAGAGGAGGACGAAGAAGAGAAGACTGGAGAACTGATTAACACCAGAAAATACAGTGAGTATTATCTTATAAAACAGGGACATTGATCTGATTAACACCAGTAAATACAGTCAGTACTATCTTATAAAACAGGGACACAAACTCTGCAGTTGTTGAACTAATGTGTGATTTTAAAAGGGCGTTCTACACTTGAATATGTTTTTGTACTGTCTGAATTGTTCATGACGTCCTCCAGTGATTTAAAAAAAAACTTTTCCTGTTGAAAAGGGATATATAAATACAGTAAAGTATAAACACACTAAAGGAAAACAAATAAATGTTTTGAGCAAAATAGTTTTTTATTTTGACAACTGCAAACTAGGAGTGAGTGATGTCATAGTAAGGCCTTCAAGGAGTTGGCTTGATGGGAAGTCGTGATGTCCTCCAATAGGAGACAGATCTTCATGTGAATATTCATTATTCTTTTTAAAATCCTTCCTGTTCTGTCAAGTTGGTTGTTGATCATTGCTAGAAAGACATTTTCAAGTTTTGCCATAGACTTAAAAGACGATTTAAGTCCAAACTGTAACTAGGCCACTCGGGAACATTCAATGTCATCTTGGTAAGCTCCTCCAGTGTAGATTTGGCCTTGTGGTTTAGGTTATTTTCCTTTTCCTACATTTTCTTGTATTCAGATCTCTGAAATGCACTCTACCTACGTAACATTTAGTGTCTCCTTATATTACACCGGGAAAACAGTTTTCATGGGCACAGAAATCCTGAATAATTTCAGATTTCGCACTACTCAATGGTTCTAACCGAGAGTCACCTTAACTTTATTGACAACACCCAAATGGTTACTGTCATCAACGTGGTTCTTCAATAATTACACATTCTTAATACTGTAGCTATTTTGTTACAGTCACATGTTCAACTATCATCAAGTGATCCAGGAAATCATTTTCTGAATGACAGTGAAATGAAAAACATCACGACATGCAACAACAACCAAAGTGCTTCTTCATTCATTACTCTGGTAAAGACAGTTATGCCGTGCTCCACGTTGGATCCAACATCCCTAACAAATTTGATGTTTATAATGTGTTATTGTCTGCTTGATTTACAGTCGGGTCTCGTTTGTCTGTTTGGACACAGAGATACTTAGCTCATAATGTGTAGAGAACTGTTCCTTGATGGATAGGCTATTGTACAACACACAGAGCTATTTTCCTTTATTCAGGACATTTTGACTGACAACACATTACAGAGTAGCCTAGTGGGATTATTCACAAAATGATCTGGTGATCAGGTTATGTAATGTCATGACAAAGACATTTTAGTTTCCATGTTTCACCTGAAATATTAAAAGATTTATAGTCAGAGGTCTATGTTATTGTTAGGTGAAGTTATGGGTCCTACAGTAGGTCTATGTTATTGTTAGGTGAAGTTATGGGTCCTACAGTAGGTCTATGTTGTTGTTAGGTGAAGTTATGGGTCCTACAGTAGGTCTATGTT
>NW_019945289.1:101351-103936 GCF_002910315.2 Salvelinus sp. IW2-2015
GCTGATGCCTTGGCAGAACTAATGAGATCCATAATAAACCCCAGGAAGAGTAGCTGCTGCCTTGGCAGAACTAATGGGATCCATAATAAACCCCAGGAAGATTAGCTGCTGCCTTGGCAGGAACTAATGAGATCCATAATAAACCCCAGGAAGAGTAGCTGCTGCCTTGGCAGAACTAATGGAGATCCATAATAAACCCCCGGAAGAGTAGCTGCTTCCTTGACAGGAACTAAGGGGATCCATAATAAACCCCAGGAAGAGTGAGCTGCTGCCTTGGCAGGAACTATGGGGATCCATAATAAACCCCAGAAGAGTAGCTGCTGCTTTGCAGGAACTAATGGGATCCATAATAAACCCCAGGAAGAGTAGCTGCTGCCTTGGCAGGAACTAATGGGGATCCACAATAAACACCAGGAAGAGTAGCTGCTGCCTTGGCAGAACTAATGGGATCCATAATAAACCCCAGGAGAGTAGCTGCTGCCTTGGCAGGAACTAATGGGATCCATAATAAACCCCAGGAAAGTAGCTGCTGCCTTGGCAGGAACTAATGGGGATCCATAATAAACCCCAGGAAAGAGTAGCTGCTGCCTTGGCAGGAACTAATGGGATCCATAATAAACCCCAGGAAGAGTAGCTGCTGCCTTGGCAGGAACTAATGGGATCCCTAATAAACCCCAGAAGAGTAGCTGCTGCCTTGGCAGAACTAATGGGGATCCATAATAAACCCCAGGAAGAGTAGCTGCTGCCTTGGCAGGAACTAATGGGATCCATAATAAACCCCAGGAAGAGTAGCTGCTGCCTTGGCAGGAACTAATGGGACCATAATAAACCCAGGAAGAGTAGCTGCTGCCTTGGCAGGAACTAATGGAGATCCCTAATGAACCCCAGGAAGAGTAGCTGCTGCCTTGGCAGAACTAATGGGGATCCATAATAAACCCCAGGAAGAGTAGCTGCTGGCTTGGCAGGACTAATGGGATCCCTAATAAAACCCCAGAAGAGTAGCTGCTGCCTTGGCAGGAACTAATGGGGATCCATAATAAACCCCAGAAGATAGCTGCTGCCTTGGAGAACTAATGGGGGATCCATATAAACCCAGGCAGCTACTCTTCCTGGGGTTACATCACACAGTGCATTCGGAAAGTATTCAGACCTATTGACAATTTCCAATTTGTTTTTACATTACAGCCTAATTCTAAAATGGATCAAATAATTAAAAAATCCTCAGCAATCTACACACAATACCCAATGATGACAAAGCAAAAACTGGTTAWWWRWTTTTTGCAAATGTATTAAWAATAAAAAACAGATATACCTTATTTACATAAGTATTCAGACACTTTGCTATGAGACTCAAKATTGAGCTCAGGTGCATATTGTTTCCATTGATCATCCTTCAGATGTTTCTACAACTTGATTGGAGATCACCTGTGGTAAATTCAATTGATTGAACATGATTTGGAAKGGCACACACCTGTCTATATACAGTCCCACAGTTGACAGTGCATGTCAGAGCAAAAACCAAGCCATGAGGTCGAAGGAATTGTCCGTTGAGCTCCGAGACAGGAATGTGTTGAGGCACCGATCTGGGGAAGGGTACCAAAACATTTCTGCAGCATTGAAGGACCCCATCATTATATCATTCTTAAATGGAAGACGTTTGGAACCAGCAAGACTCTACTTAGAGCTGGCCGCCCGGCCAAACTGAGCAGTTGGAGGAGAAGGGCCTTGGTCAGGGAGGTGACCAAGAACCCAATGGTCACCTTGACAGAGCTCTGGAGTTCCTCTGAGGAGATGGGAGAATCTTCCAGAAGGACAACCATCTCTGCAGCACTCCATCAATCAGGGCTTTATGGTAGAGTGGCCAGACGGAAGCCACTCCTCAGTAAAAGGCACATGACAGCCCGCTTGGTGTTTGCCCAAAAACCTAAAGACTCTTAGACCATTAGAAACAAGATTCTCTATTCTGATGAAATCAAGATTAAACTCTTTGGCCTGAATGCCAAGTGTCACGTCTGYAAGAAACCTGGCATTATCCCTACGGTGAAGCATGGAGGTGGCAGTATCTTGCTGTGGGTTCGTTTTTCAGCGGTAGGGACTGGGAGACTAGTCAGGATCGAGGGAAAGATGAACGGAGCAAAGTAGAGAGATCCTTGATGAAAACCTGCTCCAGAGCGCTCAGGACCTCAGACTGGGGCAAAGGTTCACCTTCCAACAGGACAACGACCCTAAGCACACAGCCAAGACAACGCAGTCTCCTGACAAAGTGGGGGGGTCAAAATCAAAAGTAACAGTCAGTATCTGGTGTGGCCACCAGCTGCATTAAGTACTGCAGTGCATCTCCTCCTCATGGACTGCACCAGATTTGCCAGTTCTTGCTGTGAGATGTTACCCCACTCTTTCACCAAGACACCTGCAAGTTCCAGACATTTCTGGGGGAATGGTCCTAACCCTCCAATCCAACAGGTCAAGACGTGCTCAATGGGATTGAGATTCGGGCTCTCCGCTGGCCATGGAGAACACTGACATTCCTGTCTTGCAGGAAATCACGCACAGAACGAGCAGTATGGCTGGTGGCAATGTCCATG
>NW_019945289.1:105533-108247 GCF_002910315.2 Salvelinus sp. IW2-2015
TGTCATGCTGGAGGGTCATGTCAGGATGAGCCAAAACCGCGACTCGTCAGTGAAGAGTACTATTTGCCAGTCCTGTCTGGTCCAGCGACGGTGGGTTTGTGCCCATAGGCGKCGTTGCCGGTGATGTCTGGTGAGGACCTGCCTTACAACAGGCCTACAAACCCTCAGTCCAGCCTCTCTCAGCCTATTGCGGACAGTCAGCACTGACTGAGGGATTTTGCGTTGCTGGTGTAACTCGGGCAGTTGTTGTTGKCATCCTGTACCTGTCCCACAGGTGTGATGTTCGGATGTACCGATCCTGTGCAGGTGTTGTTACACCTGGTCTGCCACTGCAAGGATGATCAGCTGTCCGTCCTGTTTCTCTGTAGCGCTGTCTTAGGCGTCTCACAGTACGGACATTGCAATTTATTGCCCTGGCCACATCTGCAGTCCTCATGCCTCCTTGCAGCATGCCTAAGGCACGTTCTCGCAGATGAGCAGGGACCCTGGGCAACTTTCTTTTGGTGTTTTATTATTTCACTTGTGATTGCATGATTATAAATKTTTTTTGTAATATTTTTTTWATTTMYCGCCCTGCAATTCAGCGGTTGTTMAGGAAAATGATCCCGCTAACGGGATCCTTAGCGCAGTGAAGTTAACCTCTCTCGTCCCGAGGGTATGGAGAGGTACATCCAGCATTCTCTGGCTGCAGGCTATCAAGCCATCTTCCTCCCTAGTGGATGCTGGGTTTTTCTTCAAGATGGGCTGAATAATATCAAAGTTAAGAACAATCATCAGCTCTGCTTCACCGCCATGGTGCCACGGTGTTTACCAAACTCGACCTCCGGAATGCCTACAACCTTGTCTGCATAAGAGAGGGGGGCGAGTGTAAGACTACGTTCAACACACCACTTGGTCACTTTGAGTATTTGGTCTATATCATTACTAACACTACTAATATACTACAGCCACCCCAGACCCTATTCACACTACTAATATACTACAGACCCAGACCCTATTCACACACTTCATGGGATCAAGGACCAGGAGTAATACTTACATATAACGGAGCTTGATGTGGATTCAGTTTCATGACACTGGAAAGAATGAAAATAAAATCAGTTGATCATACAGAAAACAGTTGGGATCATCCTTCACCTAGTCTACCTGGTATCACCTGTCTACCTGGTATCACCTGTCTACCTGGTATCACATGACCAGAGCCTAACACCCCTGTTAAAGTTGGGATCGTCCTACCTTAAGGAACCCAGGTATCACCTGTCTACCTGCCTTTTCACATGACAGAGCCTAACACCGATCCTGTTTAAAGTTGGGATCGTTCCTACCTTAATGAACTCCCAGGTATCTACCTGTCTCCTGTTATCACATGACCAGAGCCTAACACCCCTGTTAAAGTTGGGATCGTCCTATCCTTAAGGAACCCAGGTATACCTGTCTACCTGGTATCACATGACCAGAGCTCTAACACCCCCTGTTAAAGTTGGGATCGTCCTCCTTAAGGAACCCAGGTATCACCTGTCTACCTGTATCACATGACCAGAGCCTAACACCCCTGTTAAAGTTGGGATCGTCCTACCTTAAGGAACCCAGGTATCCTCACTGTCCCTACCTGGTATCACAATGACCAGAGCCTAACACCCCCTGTTAAGTTGGGATCGTCCTTCCTTAAGGAACCAGGTATCACCTGTCTACCTGGTAAACATGACGAGCCTAACACACCTGTTAAAGTTGGGATCGTCCTACTTAAGGAACCCAGGTATCACCTGTCTACCTGTCTATGTTCACATGACCAGAGCCTAACACCCTGTTACACTGTCATGGATTGGTCAGGTATGACACTGTGGATTTACAATCCAAAGAGACGACTGTCTGTTGTTGGCCTCCTCCTACCTCCATCCATCCTCTCCCTCCTCCTCTCTACAGTCTGAGCCCGGCTCAAGTCTATTGGGAATATAGCCAAGTCTCAGCCTGTCATAAATTCTGCTCGCCATAGCCCTCCCCTTGGGCCTCATCCCTTCGACGTGGGATATCACACTAAGGTGTAATTGTCACGAAATCCCGCCGAAGATGGTGCCCTCTTCCTCTGCGGGCGGTGCTCGGCGGTCGTCGTCACCGGCCCTACTAGCTGCCATCGATTTCTTCTTCTTTTGTTTGTCTGTTAGTTTGGGCTGATTGGGTTGCACCTGTTTTTGAGTTTAGTTTTGTGGTAGGCTATTTAAAGGGCCAGTAGGCCCGCTGGCTTTTGTGCGGGCTTGTTTATTCTGTTTTGTGGTATTGTATTTTCGTGTGATTTTTGTCTTGTTTATTTGTGGACTGGATGTTGACGCGCTTTTGTTATGTGGCGTAGCCCGTCTTTTATATTCTATTTTGGAATATTAAAGTATAATCCACTTGCTCGAAGCTACCTGCTCTCTGCGCCTGACTCCTTCATTCACCATTGGAAAACGTAACAGTAATAGGCAATGAGCTTCACCAATACACTGCTTAGAACTATCTAAGACCCCTTGAATCTGCAAACATTGAAGGGTAAGGGCCAAGGGGAAGAGGTAGAGAATGACTTGGAATCAGCTGGCAGCGGCCTATCTCCTAACAGGACAGTGTCCACTAAAACAGACGGGAATATTCCTCTGGCCCGAAGTCACAGTGGAGAGAAATACAGCCTGTTGTACTCCGAACTGAAGAGCAGACAGTTGGGAATGACAACTGTGTTCTAT
>NW_019945290.1:0-1458 GCF_002910315.2 Salvelinus sp. IW2-2015
ACAAAACAATTACTATGGCATGCCAGTCTGTCTGGCTAAGAGTTCGCGCTGGACACACACACTTACGCCCACCAGACATGCCACCCAGGAGTCTTCACAGTCCCCAGATTCAGAACAGATTCAAGGAAACGTACTGAGTATTATACAGAGCATGAGTTGCCATGCGAACTCCCTGTCCATTTTTCCACACACACCGCACACACACACACCACCACACACACACAGTCACACACACACACTACACACACACACACACACACACACACACACACACACACACACACACACACACACACACACACACACACACACACTGTCTTTTCAATTGGAGTGACACCCGTGTAATGCCTATAGCCCACACTGACTAGCTCTTCCTATCGATTAGGCCTCACGTCAGTAATGAATGTAGTCACTGCCAATTGTGAAGGTCGGCCAGTAGTAGCAGTGGTGGTTTGTCTGAGTTAAGGCACTGCTAATCCACATACTCAGTTGTACCCAACAGCTCTGCTAGTGCTGCTGCTACAATGGGACAGCTCAGTCTGCTGACTATGCTACGGCTATCATGGCTCAGAGACACACACAAAGAGAGACATGGAGGGAGGGAGGAARATATAGAAAGGGGAGAGTCAAGGAGGAGAGAAAGAGAGAGAAAGGGGTAAGTCATCCAGTGTGTGCCTCACTGACTGCCTTCCATGCCTCATCACCTCCCTCACTGAGTCCTCCAGGCTGCTCTCATTGGCTGCTCTCCAGCTTAGCTCCTCCCCCTGAGCCTTTTCTCAATGGGGTCTCTGTGATTGACAGTTGTGGGGTGGCACTGCATGCAGAGGCAGATGGGTACAGGAAGTAGTCTAGGTGTTGTGACAGAATGCTGACCGAGTAACTAGTATTACCCTATTGATTGTAASATATACATGAAGTTCATCCAGGATGTTCAACTCCCTGTCTCAAGGACCACTGTGTCTTCTGCTTCCTTGGCATCCCTGGTTTTAGACTCAGCCACTGGTTTAGTAGCTGGAAACCAGGTGTGTGTGTATGGCTACGGACATGAATTAATGTAACTATCAGGGAGAAATGAAAACCAGCAGACACTGCAGCCCAGAAGGACTAGAATTGAATGACCCTGATGTGAGAGAAGAGAGGAGGGAGAGAGGAATAGGAACTAATAGTAGAGATAAACATGTGAGTGTGGTTGAGAGGGATGAGAGAAAGAGGGTGTACCGTAAGAGTAAAAGAGAGAAGGATATGGAATAAGAAGTGCCTATGGGAGAAAGAGAAAGACAGTAAAATGGAGAAAATGGTGGGGTAGAGAATTAGGGTTGAGGAAAGAGGGAAGGTGAGAAATGTAGAGGTATTTTGGGAGACAGAGGAAAGAAACTTATGGGGGAGAGAGGTGGGGTATGGACAATAGGGGATGATGAGAAAGGAGGTGAGGAGGGAGAGATAGAGAGAGAGGTGTGG
>NW_019945290.1:1483-8591 GCF_002910315.2 Salvelinus sp. IW2-2015
AGAAGGAGTTGGCATGAATATCGCGGGCCCTGGCGTGAGACAGCGAGCGAGTGTGCGTGCACGTGGCGCGCGTCCGGGTGGGAGAATGTGGCATCCTGTGTGTGATGTGTGTGTGTGTGTGTGTGGTGTGTGTGTGTGTGTGTGTGTGTGTGCGAGTGCGAGGAAGGAGAGCGAGAGAGAGCTCGCCGCGCGCGCGCGTTAGGACGTGCAGAGAGAACGTCGACAAGGCTATTCTTAGCTGGCAGACATTTGGAAAGGGGTTAATGGCCGAAGTTCTCCCTCTCCCGTCTCTCGCATCCTCACTCTCTAGGCTGTCCTCTCTCGCTCTTCCACCCCCATTCCTCTCTCTCGGTCTCTCCTGGATCTTACCGAGCCGGTCTAGTGCTCTTACCCTCTCTCCTCTCTCTTCAGTCCGGCAAATGCATGTCACTAATGCTCAAGGTTTGCGCCGTCCTAATGTCCGCTCGTGCCATTGCCATTTGCCAGGCATTCTGACATCAAAGCACAACTACCCTCAAGCTACATGATGTGCAAATGAAATGGAGTCTATATATGCCTAAAAAGACCCTTGTGACTATATGCAAGAATGAATACGACTTTTGTATGTTTGTGGTTTCTACTTTCTGCTCTCGTGTTGTGTTGGTGGCTGGTCTTTTTTGAGAACAGAACGGAAGTGGCGTAGCAGCCGTTTCTCTTAAGCCTTCGGTCCAGTGTGATCTAGCGAGATAGGAATTTAATTGATTGCGCCGATATAGCAGCAGCTTTGATGGTAATATTTTTATCAATGAGGACATTGGGACTTAAGGGCGATGGCGCGTCGAATTAGGTCCATATTTTGAGTCTCATCTGGTCAATATACAAACTTGATGGTGAGACAAGAGGATGACATAGTGGGGAGAAAGCAGTCAGACGAGAGAAATGAGGTATGGGGTAGCGAGATTAGGAGATTCATGTAAGGAGGTGAAAGTGCTGAGGCTTATGTAGTAGGGATTTGGGGAAGTAATCAGACGAGCAAAGAATCGTTATAGGGGACGGTGTGGGATTATCCGATTTTGTACTTTGCTCAGATGGGAAGGTATGCAGCAGCAGGAGGGTGGTGAGAGAAGGGGAGAGATAGAAGCCGAGCTGTTGTCGAGACGTAGTGGCTAACGGTCTAAGAGCAAAGAAGTGGTGGCGAGTCAAATCGGTAAGAGGTGAGAGAGTCGACTCTCCTGCATGATATTCATCTGTGCGATGATCAGATTTGTGCCGACGCAAAGCTCAACCATGTTCCGCGTTTATCTTAGAACCATCCCTATCACAACGAAAGACACGATATCTACAAGCCTCGTCCTATTTGTCTTGTTGTTTTCATTAATTTAAAGTAACGAAGTGACATCACACCCATATGGTTATCTTTTATATAGGTGGATTAATACTTAACTGTTTTGGTGTTCTATTAACTTATTTGTCGTTTATGATATTTTCTTTAACTCTTTAGTGACTTCTTTTTCTTGTTTTTTCTTTCTTTCCTTTCTTTCTTCTCTCTTTTTCTCCACAGGTCTCTCCTCCATTCCACACCACTCATCTCTCCTTTCTTCTTTAATGGCTTTACTCTCCATCTTGCAAAACAGTAATTTTTTACCCGCCTTGTTTAATAAAAAGAGAATCTTTGATGTGAATCTGATGGAGGTAGCATTCTATCTGGCAGAGATGCTTCTCTCTAGCGAGTCATCCTGGCTCTTATTGTTGCATTGCACTTATGGTACTATAATGTAACTGTAAGCCATCAATAAAACACCATTGAATTAGATTGAAACTGTTACAGAAAATCTCGTGCTCCTCTGGTAGAAGACTGTGAGCAGTAGGAGCCTACTTATGAGCAAGTTAATAATTCCAGCTGTTTAAAAATGTATTTTGCTTACATCAGCATCGCTTCGGCCTGCCTGTGTGTACTGCAGCGCCTAGACAGGCACAGCACACCAACACACACGCACACGCACGCGCACGCACACACGCACACACGCACGCACACACACACACAAACACACACACACACGGGACTGAGGAATTAGCAGCCTCTATCTGTGAGCATTCTGTGAGTCCCAGTTTTAAGCATCATTAACATAGACTACTCATCAACCTGATCACATGAACACACACACACACACACACACACATACAGCACACACAGCCCAATACTAACACACCCAATTTAAGGGCTTGACAATTGGTTGAGGAGTTGAATCAGGTGTGCATTGGGCTGGAACAAAAGCCTGCATACCTAGTGGGTTCCCAGGACACTGCACTGGACAAAGATGACAGTTCTGGCAACATTGCTATTTCTGTCCTTTGTAGCCTGGCTGTCTACTCACTGCAGTAAGTCTGTCCTTTGTAGCCTGGCTGTAAAGTAACTTCATACTGGAGTAAGTCTGTCCTTTGTAGCCTGTCCACATAGTGACTACTTACTGCAGTAGGTCTGTCTGAGCAGAGGCAGAGAGAGACGGTTCACCAAGGACGGAGAGGCAGAGGCAGAGGAAGAGAGCTCTACATGCCTCCAGCCAATGAATTATTCAGCTTTATGAATCATTGAGTCACATACAGCTCCTTCTTAGACTGCAACTCAGAACCACCCAGCCTCACCCAGCCTCACAGCCTGCAGGATGCACCCACCACTTGGTCTGAGACTTGAGCTTTCAGAAAAACATSTCCTGATAGGGGTATTAACATGGGTTATATGGATGGTTGCACAGACGCAGATGAAGCCTACTCAGGGACCTCTCCATTGAGGGTGCTTATTGGAACCTGTCTTATTATGGGTCCAGGCAAGTAAGGCAACCACCCCTGAGAGGGTTTTGTAACTCTGCACACATGCCCATACTTAAGACCCTTGGACTGGGGACCTGTGCGGGCCCGAATAGATGGAGACTGGGCAGGCCGGACAGGCGGGAGACTCCGGCAGCGCCAGAGTGAAGGGCGGCTCCGGCAGCTCCTGACCTGACGGAGCGGCTCTGGGCAGCTCCTGAACTAGACGGGACGGTTCCGGCAGCTTCTGACTGGGACGGCTCTGGCAGCTCTGACTGACGGGCGGCTCGGCGATTCTGACTGACGGACGACTCTGGCAGCTCTGCTGACGGGCGGCTCTGGCAGCTCCTGACTGACGGGGCGGCTCTGGCAGCTCAGGACAGAGGGCGGCTCCGGCAGCTCCGACGGAGGGAGACTCGATGCGGTCCGGACAGGAAGGGAGATCCGGCTGCTCCGGACAGGGGGGATGGCTGCCGGACAGGAGGGGCTCCGGCTGCTCCGGACAGGAAAGGCGAGACTCCGGCTCTCCGGACAGGAGGGAGACTCCGGCTGCTCCGGACAGGAGTAACGACGGCTGGACTCGGACAGGAGGACGACGCTGGAGGCTCCGCGATAGAGGGCGTCGCTGGAGGCTCCGGACTAGAGGGCGTCCTGAGGCTCGGACTAGAGGGCGTCGCTGGAGGCTGGCTAGAGGGCGCGCTGGAGGCTCCGGACTAGAGGGCGTCTGCTGGAGGCTCCAGACTAGGGGCGTCGCTAAGGCTCCGGATGACGTCTTCGTTGGAGGCCTCATGCATGGCTCTGCACTCGGAGTTCGTGCCATGGATCCTCACTTGGAGGTTCGTGCCATGGATCCTCACTGGAGGCTTCGTGCATGGATATCACCGAAGGCTTCTGCCATGGATTATCACCGAGTCGCCAGGCTGACTCGTGCTCCAACTTCAATGCTGGTTACAGCTATACTCCAGTTACTGCTAGAGGGATGAGACTGTATGCTCAACAATGACTGGTTACAGCTTACTCCAGTTACTGCTAGAGGGATGAGCACTGTGCTCACATGACTGGCTTCGCTATACCTCCGTTACTGTAGAGGATGAGCACTGTGCTCACAATGACTGGTTACAGCTATACCTCCATAGTGACTGATGAGGATGAGATGTGGCTCAACAATGACTGTTACAGCTCTATCCATCAGTTTGCTAGAAGGGATGAGCACTGTGCTCAACAATGACTGGTTACAGCTCACCCAGTTACTGCTAGGGTGAGCCTGTGCTCAACTAGCTGGTTACAGCTATACCTCCAGTTACTGCTAGGGGATGAGCCTGTGCTCAAATGACTGGTTACAGTATACCTCAGTTACTGCTAGAGGAAGCCTGTGCTTCACAATGACTGGTTACAGCTTACCTCCAGTTACTGCTAGAGGGATGAGCACTGTGCTCAACAATGACTGGTTACAGCTATACCTCCATTACTGTAGAGGGATGAGCACTGTGCTCAACAATGACTGGTTACAGCTCTACCTCCAGTTACTGCTAGAGGGATGAGCACTGTGCTCAACAATGACTGGTTACAGCTATACCTTCCAGTTACTGACTAGAGGATGAGCACTGTGCTCAACAATGACTGGTTACAAGCTATACCTCCAGTTACTGATAGAGGGATGAGCACTGTGCTCAACAATGACTGGTTTACAGCTCTACCTCCAGTTACTGATAGAGGGATGAGCACTGTGCTCAACAATGACTGGTTTACAGCTATACCTCCAGTTACTGCTAGAGGGATGAGCACTGTGCTCAACAATGACTGGTTACAGCTATACCTCAGTTACTGCTAGAGGAATGAGCACTGTGCTCACAATGACTGGTTACAGCTATACCTCCAGTTACTGCTAGAGGAGATGAGCACTGTGCTCAGCAATGACTGGTTACAGCTTACCCCAGTTACTGCTAGAGGAATGAGCACTGTGCTCAACAATGACTGGTTACAGCTCTACCCCCAGTTACTGCTAGAGGAATGAGCACTGTGCTCAACAATGACTGGTTACAGCTATACCTCCCAGTTACTGCTAGAGGAATGAGCACTGTGCTCAACAATGACTGGTTACATACTTCCTCAGTTACTGCTAGAGGATGAGCATGTTCTCACAATGACTGGTTACAGCTCTACCCCCAGTTACTGTATGAGGGATGAGCACTGTGCTCAACAATGACTGGTTACAGCTATACCTCCAGTACTGATAGAGGGATGAGCACTGTGCTCAACAATGACTGGTTACAGCTTACCTCAGTTACTGATAGAGGATGAGCACTGTGCTCAACAATGACTGGTTACAGCTATACCTCCAGTTACTGCTAGAGGAATGAGCACTGTGCTCAACAATGACTGGTTACAGCTATACCTCCGTTACTTGCTAGAGGAATGAGCACTGTGCTCAGCAATGACTGGTTACAGCTATACCTCCAGTTTACTCTAGAGGAATGAGGCACTGTGCTCAACAATGACTGGTTACAGCTCTACCCCAGTTACTGATAGGGAATGAGCACTGTGCTCAACAATAACTTGTTACAGCTCTACTCCCAGTTACTGCTAGAGGAATGAGCACTGTGCTCACAATGACTGGTTACAGCTATACCCCCAGTTACTGCTAGAGGAATGAGCACTGTGCTCAACAATGAACTGGTTACAGCTATACCTCCAGTTACTGCTAGAGGAATGAGCAACTGTGCTCAACAATGACATGGTTAAGCTATACCTCCAGTTACTGCTAGGGGGATGAGCACTGTGCTCAGCAATGACTGGTTACAGCTATACCTCCAGTTACTGCTAGAGGGATGAGCACTGTGCTCAACAATGACTGGTTACAGCTATACCTCCAGTTACTGCTAGAGGAATGAGCACTGTGCTCAACAATGACTGTTAAGGTGGATTATAATGAGAAATCATCAAATACATAAAACAATGTTAAACATAAAGACGGCGACCACTGAAAATGACTAATCACAAACTAACTTAGTACTTACACTTGAAAAACACTTACTAATTGAAGGTTAATTGAAGGGACCCTAAATTGTTATGTCACTACAACAAATACTCATATTCAAGTAACTTCAATCGTTCTAGTTAAGAATACATAACGCAAATAAGTTAATAGAACACAAAACAGTTTAAGTATTTCCAAACTTTAAAAGATAACCATATGGTGGTGATGTCACTTCGTTACTTTAAGATTTGAACACTGCAATACTTTGGTTGGGTTACTTAATGGTTCTAGAAACGGTGTTTCCACAAAGAAATGACAGTGTACAGTGTATAGAGACGACCTTTTAGACCTAGATCTTGACAGTGGTCACTCCTCACGCGCTGAAGGCACATCTGAAGAAACATTGATCCACGCTTCATGTGATACCCAATAAGCGATAACAGTTAAGGTCGCGCCGATATCGTCGTCTTTCTTTCTCCACAGGAACGTTGTCTCACCATCAAGTTTGTATATTGACCAGATGATGACTCAATATGACTAATTCGCAGGTCGCCCTTAAGTCCATGTCCTCTTGTCATTTACCATTCAAAAGCTGCTGCTATATCGGGCGGCAAATCAATTAAATCACTATGATAGATCACACTGGACCGAGGCTTGGAGGGCTGCTACGCCACTTCCGTTCGTTCTCAAAAAGACCAGCACCAACACAACACGAAGAGCAGAAAGTAGAAACCACAAATACAAAGTCGTATTCATTCATATAGTGCACAGGGTCTTTTTAAGGCATATATAGACTCCATTTCATTTGCACATCATGTAGCCCTGAGTTGTGCTTTGATTTCAGAATGCCTCGCAATGGCAATGGACGAGGGACATTAGGGACGGCGGCACCTTGAGCATTAGTGACATGCATTGCCGGACTGAAGAGAGAGGGAGAGGGGGAAGAGCACTAGCACCGGCTCGGATCCAGAGAGAGAGAGAGAGGAATGGGGGTGGAAGAGCGAGAGAGACAGTAGAGGAGAGAGCGGAGAAGACGAGAGAGGAGAACTTCGTCCATAATTTACAAATGTCCGCAGCTAACGAATAGCCTGTCGATTCTCTGTTTACGTTCTGATACGTGTCCCGTAAGCGCGCGCCGCGAGCTCTCTCTCTCTCCTTCCTCGCACTCGCACCGCACCAACACACACACACACACACACACACACACACACACACACACACACAAGGATGCCACATCTCCCCGAGACGCGCGCACGTGCACGCACACTCGCTCGCTGTCTCAGCCCAGGGGTGCAGATGTATCCCCTCGCGCGAGCTACACACGCCAGGAGAGATGCCCCCCCCCCC
>NW_019945290.1:8616-20589 GCF_002910315.2 Salvelinus sp. IW2-2015
ATTTAATCATTGTTGGTTGTCCATTCCATTTGGTGTTAACTTGGTGTTTCTCTCATTGCTGATAAGTATTTAGTGGCAGAGGCTCCACATCAGCCTCCACACCTAAGATCCACATTGTATTTAATTTGATACTGTCACGACTTCCACCAAAAGGTGGTTCCTCTCCCTGTTCAGCGGTGCTCAGCGGTCGGCGTTGCCGCCCTACTAGCCATCTGTCACGTTCCTGACCTGTTTTCTGTTAGTTGTTTTATGTGTTGCTGGTCAGGACGTGAGTTTGGGTGGGCAGTCTATGTTTTCTGTTCCTATGTTGGTTTGGGTACCTAATATGGTTTTCAATTAGAGGCAGGTGGTTTCCATCTCCTCTGATTGAGAATCATATTAAGGTAGTGTTTCACATTGTTTGTCGTGGGTGGTTGTCTCCTGTGTCTGTGTCTATGTTGCACCATACAGGACTGTTTCGTTCGTTCGTCGTTTTGTGTAGTCATTTTCCTGTTCGTTCGTTCTGCGTTACATGTAAGTCCTTACGTAGGTTTGTCTACATCGTTTTGTTGTTTTTGTTTAGTTTTAAGTGAAGTTCGTGTTTTCGTCTTTACTTTAATAATATAATGTCAAATCACAAGTCTGCTGCATTTTGGTTCGATCCCTGGAGAACGCGTTACACCATCACCGATCCATGTTTCTTTTCGTTTGTTTCGTCTTGGTTCATTCACACCTGGTTTCCATTTGCTTTAATTTCTGTGTGTATATTTACCCGTTTCCCCGCTTGGTTTGTGCGAGATATTTTTCTTGTTGCTTGTGGAGGCTTTCTCAGTGTATTACGCGTGTGGTTATTATAGTAAGGTGCGTTGTGTTTTTGCGCCTTCGGGAGTACTGTTAGTTCCCATTGTTTTGGGTATTGTACTGTACCATGTTTTTGGACTTGCCCTGATTAAAATATATACGCTACACTGACATCTCGTGCTCTCCTGCGTTTGAGACTCCTCACCACCCTTCAGTGCGTAAACGCAACAGATACAATCTGGATCTTTAGTTCCAATTTTTTCCGGTACTTCTGCTACAGAGTAAATTTACATTACATTTAAGTCATTTAGCAGACGCTCTTATCAGAGCGACTACAAAATTGGTGCAAATTGGTGGAGTAGGTGGGAGAAGGAGGAGGAGGAAAAGGAAGAGGAGACGGTAGACGAGGAGGCTAGGCTATGCTTGAAGGGGAGAGACCGGGTTCCTGCAGGGGATGATTAGGGTCTTCTGACTGAGAGACAACAAGCACAACTCCAGGGTGGCAGAGATTATCAGCTGGCCACACGACAGCATATATCAAACAATGAAGTGACAAGTATGCAACAGTGATTTGAAAGCCATAGTCAATCAATCAATAATATGATAATTATTTTAGCAAAAATGTTTTTTTTAATTTACAATCTGTAGAAGCTATGGAGATTAGGAAGGTTCAATTATTTTGTGAAGCATCACAGCACCAGTTGAAAAATATATGGCAAATAGAAATCCGAAATGGATAATGTTGAGAGATAGATGGGAGTGGTTGAATGGAGCTGAAGGGTGGGACTAATAACAAGATAACCAATGTAAAACTACGGGGTCTGTAAAATGTATATAGGTTCGGAACTTTTGTGAAATAGCACAGTTACAAATAGAAATCAAACTGGATGGACATCAGAAATAGAGGAAGGACTAAGAACAAACAAGAGAGAACTATTGTAAAGTAGACTGTGTCTGTAAAATGTGTTAAGATGTATAAATTGAAGGTAAAAAGCGAAAGTGTTTATTAGTTTACTCCAATTGGGGGATTGGTGGTAGGGGTTGCGGGGATAATAATAAGGTATATTCTTTAAAAAAGTACGTATGTCTATATAGGTATGTGTATGTGTATATATGTTACGTATGCATGCGTGTATGGATATATATATTTCCCCAAAATATGGGTGATTGTAAATGATGCAGACAATTACATTGATGGAAGCAACATTCTTTCCGCAATATTAAGCTGCTCACCACTTCAAAAATATATATATTTTTTAAAGTATGCAACAGAAAGATGAGACATATGGGCACACATGTACTGCAAACACATGCACACACATACACATGCACACACACACAGATATGCGCAAACACACACACACACAGATATGCGCGCACATGTGCAAACACACACAGAATCATAAAAGCACACTCATTAATCCACATATTCATATAAACACACACACACACAGACACAAAGACACATCTAGAGTAACCCTCATGTTAGGATCATTTTTCACCAATCTTTGAATGAACTCCACCCTCCCCCCTTCCCTGTATTCATAGGCCAACTGCCATAGGTACAAACGTGTTTCTTCCATGAGTTTAGTAGGCCCTCCACCCACGTTTGATATTCTAGTGTACCATATTGCACTCTCCACCCATCCATATTTTCCTCTACACAGCGCTTGTTTCTGTTTCTGATTTTGGTGTATTATTCTGGCTCTGAGTTCGACCTGCTCAAGCGCATTCGATGCGTTTAGCATCAGGCGGGTATGTCCGCGGGACACGATATCGCACAACGACGGCACCCACAAACCAGGCCGCTGCGTGGGCGGGAGGCGCTGGATCCGGCACGGCGGTTCACCCAGCTGACAGAGCGCATCTCTCAACCGGCGCGAGGGCCGAGAGCGGCTAGCTCACAGACTTATTTCTATGGGCCAGCTCAAGCATGTGTGCCGCGGCCGTGCCCAATTCAACCCTACCCCACCGCTCCTCAGAAGTCTCTCTTGCTTGTTGACTGGGGGAAGGATCCACCGGGAAGGAAATGTGTGTCACATGGATGACAGTGGGTGCAATATGTATTATGTATGTGGCTATTTGAGAAGTGCACAATGTGTATGATGGGTAATGTCCAATGTATGTATTATGCTGAATGTGTAATGTGCACTGTCTATTTTGTATGCGTCAGTACTGTGTGTCTAAGACAATTTTTCCTGTCGGGGATTAAAGTTCATCCTATCCTAACATCATGTCCTATAATCACTGCATTCTACTGGCCAGCTTCAGCACATGGGCAGCTCGTTCCATGTGCGCGTTAAACTGCTGCAGGGCCAATAGCTGTCTGTGGTGCTGAAATGGTCCACAGCATCAACCCTAATTCACAGCCCTCTCCCTGGGGGACATTTTAGTTCTCGCCTGCACTAACACACTGACTCACTCACTAATTACCAAGCCCTTGAGTTGTTGAATCTGATGTGTCAGGTATTTACCAAGCCCTTGAGTTGTTGAATCTGGTGTGTCAGGTATTTACCAAGTCCTTGAGTTGTTGAATCAGGTGTGTCATGTATTTACCAAGCACTTGAGTTGTTGAATCAGTGTCAGCTATTTACCAAGCCTTGAGTTGTTGAATCTGGTGTGTAAGGTATTTACCAAGCCCTTGAGTTGTTGAATCTGATGTGTCAGGTATTTACCAAGCCCTTGAGTTGTTGAATCTGATGTGTCAGGTATTTACCAAGCCCTTGAGTTGTTGAATCTGATGTGTCAGGTATTTACCAAGCCCTTGAGTTGTTGAATTCTGGTGTGTCAGGTATTTACCAAGCCCTTGAGTTGTTGAATCTGGTGTGTCAGGTATTTACCAAGCCTTGAGTTGTTGAATCTGGTGTGTCAGTGCAGGGCTAAGACAACACGTTGACAGTCTGGTGGTCCTGCAGTAGAGGACTGGAAATAAGGGGCTAAAACAGGTATCAAACTATGGACAGTTTCTTGGCCTGGAAGTTGTTCAATTGAGCAAGGAACTGTGGTCATTTTCAGCACCACGGACAGTTCTATGTGTCTTCTAGCGCAGGTGTGTGTCCAAATAACATACTAGTGTACTAAATCATTGCGAAAAAAGAGATTTATAGAATGTGAAATTTCGAATGCATGATCTAATGCTCAAATGCATGATCTAATGCTCAATTGCATTGACTCCATCATTCGTTCATTTTGGTACAGTGCGTCAATTTATCTGATTATCAGCTGTTGTCAAACACTTGAGTCGGAAAAACAAGTGAATTCTAGTAGATTAAATGCCGAAATGTATAGCAGTTTAAGTTGTAGTAGCCTACGCTGGTATGGGTATTCGACCTACGCTGGTATGGGTATTCGGACCCGGCCTTGTTTTCTTAATTCTGAGGGTGCGTTCAGTTCGCTTGAACTTTTACTACGTTTCGCCAAAACGTTCTTGTACGTTTTGAAAGACTTAGAGGGATGTTTGCTCCCCTTTGGTGGTGTGCGACGTGTGGCTTGAAAACAATGAGTGACGTGGCCATGCTCACAGCGTTCCCAACCCACAACCAACGTTTTTCAACTGGTCGTTCAGTACTTGCAGAATCTTGAATGGTTAAGGGAACTATCCATGGTTCTGACATGGTCCAACACAATAAATAGGGTGAATTTTGAATGGGTCAAATATTGGTAGTGTTGGTATTTGTAAGGGTTGGGGTTAAGGTAAGGGTTAAGTTTCTCCCATGGCCTTTCTACCATGTTTACACTGTAAAAAGTAACTGCCTAACTCATTAAATTAATTGATTAGTGGCTACTCACAATCTCCAACTGTAAGCTTGTCGTCTGGAGGAGAAGAGGACCAAGGTGCAGCGTGGTAAGTGTTCATATTCTTTAATCCAATACGCAACACTAAACAAAACAACAAACACGACAAACGACAGTCCTGAAATGTGAAACAAACACTAACACAGGAAACAACCACCCCAACAACACACAATGGAAAAAGGCTACCTAAATATGGCTCCCAATCAGAGACCAACGATAAACAGCTGCCTCTGATTGGGAACCACACCAGGCCAAACGCATATAAAACAAACAACTTCGAAAAAAGAACATAGACTGCCCACCCCAACTCACGCCCTGAACCACTTAACATAAAGACATAAAAAAGAAACTAAGGTCAGAACGTGACAGTAACCCCCCCCCCAAAGGTGCGGACTCCGGCCGCAAAACCTGAACCTATAGGTGAGGGTCTGGGTCTGGCGCGGGACGTGGACCCTACTCCACCATAGTCCTTTGCCCGCTTAAGTGGGCAGCGACCCTTGGGCAGCGGCGACCCTCGCCGCCGACCTTGGACTGGGGACCCTTGCAGCGGCCCCGAATAGATGGGAGACTCCGGCAGCGCCGGACAGGCGGGAGACTCCGGCAGCGCCAGAGTGAAGGGCGGCTCCGGCAGCTCCTGACTGACGGACGACTCTGGCAGCTCCTGACTGACGGGCGGCTCTGGCAGCTCTGACTGACGGGCGGCTCTGGCAGCTCCGGACTGACGGGAGGCTCCGGCAGCTCCTGACTGACGGACGACTCTGGCAGCCTCTGTCTGACGGGCGGCTCTGGCAGCTCCTGACTGACGGGCGGCTCTGGCAGCTCAGGACAGACGGGCGGCTCTGGCAGCTCCTGACTGGAGTGAGACTCCAGCTGCTCCGGACAGGAGGGAGACTCCGGCTGCTCCGGACGGAGGGAGACTCCGTGCGCCGGACAGGAGGGAGACTCGGCTGCTCCGGACAGGAGGGAGACTCCGGCTGCTCCGGACAGGAGGGAGACTCCGGCTGCTCGCGGACAGGAGGGAGACTCCGGCTGCTCCGGACAGAGAGACTCCGGCTGCTCCGGACAGGAGGATGACGCTGGAGGCTCCGGCAGGAGGACGACGCTGGAGGCTCCGGACTAGAGGGCGTCGCTGGAGGCTCCGGACTAGAGGGCGTCGCTGGAGGCTCCGGACTAGAGGGCGTCGCTGGAGGCTTTGGGCTAGAGGGCGACGCTGGAGGCTCCGGACTAGAGGGCGTCGCTGGAGGCTCCGGACTAGAGGGCGTTGCTGGAGGCCCGGACTAGAGGGCGTCGCTAGAGGCTCCGGACTGACGTCCTTCGTTGGAGGCCTCATGCCATGGATCCTCACCGGACGTTCGTGCCATGGATCCTCACTGGAGGCTTCGTGCCATGGATCCTCACTGGAGGCTTCGTGCCATGGATTATCACGCGAAGGCTTCGTGCCATGGATTATCACCGAAGGCTTCGTGCTCAACAATGACTGGTTACAGCTATACTCCAGTTACTGCTAGAGGGATGAGCACTGTGCTCAACAATACTGGTTACAGCTCTACCTCCAGTTATGCTAGAGGGATGAGCACTGTGCTCACAATGACTGGTTACAGCTCTACCCCAGTTACTGATAGAGGGATGAGCACTGTGCTCAACAATGACGGGTTACAGCTATACCTCTAGTTACTGATGAGGGATGAGCACTGTGCTCAACAATGACTGGTTACAGCTATACCTCCAGTGACTGATAGAGGGATGAGCACTGTGCTCAACAATGACTGGTTACAGCTCTACTCCAGTTACTGCTAGGGGTGAGCACTGTGCTCAACAATGACTGGTTACAGCTATACCTCCAGTTACTGCTAGAGGAATGAGCACTGTGCTCACAATGACTGGTTACAGCTATACTCTAGTTACTGCTAGAGGAATGCACTGTGCTCAGCAATGACTGGTTACAGCTATACCTCCAGTTACTGCTGAGGAATGAGCACTGTGCTCAACAATTGACTGGTTACTGCTCTACCCCAGTTACTGCTAGAGGAATGAGCACTGTGCTCAACAATGACTGGTTACAGCTATTACCTCCAGTTACTGCTAGAGGAATGAGCACTGTGGCTAAACAATGACTGGTTTTAGCTATACTTCCAGTTACTGCTAGAGGAATGAGCACTGTGCTCAGCAATGATTGTTACAGCTCTACCCCCAGTTACTGCTAGAGGGTGAGCACTGTGCTCAACAATGATGGTTACAGCTCTACCCCAGTTACTGATAGAGGGATGAGCACTGTGCTCAACAATGACTGGTTACAGCTATACCTCCAGTGACTGATAGAGGGATGAGCACTGTGCTCAACAATGACTGGTTACAGCTATACTCCAGTTACTGCTAGAGGAATGAGCACTGTGCTCAACAATGACTGGTTACAGCTATACCTCCAGTTACTGCTAGAGGAGATGAGCACTGTGCTCAGCAATGACTGGTTACAGCTATACCTCCAGTTACTGCTTAGAGGAATGAGCACTGTGCTCAACAATGACTGGTTACAGCTCTACCCCAGTTACTGATAGAGGAATGAGCACTGTGCTCAACATAACTTGTTTACAGCTCTACTCCCAGTTTCTGCTAGAGGAATGAGCACTGTGCTCAACAATGACTGGTTACAGCTATAACCCCAGTTACTGCTAGAGGAATGAGCACTGTGCTCAACAATGACTGTTACAGCTATACCTCCAGTTACTGCTAGAGGAATGAGCACTGTGCTCAACAATGACTGGTTACAGCTATACTCCAGTTACTGCTAGGGGGATGAGCACTGTGCTCAGCAATGACTGGTTACAGCTATACCTCAGTTACTGCTGAGGGATGAGCACTGTGCTCAACAATGACTGGTTACAGCTATACCTCAGTTAACTGCTAGAGGGATGAGCACATGTGCTCACAATGACTGTTAAAGGTGGATTATAATGAGACTATCAAATACATAAAACAATGTTAAACATAAAGACGCGACCACTGAAATGACTAATCACAACTACTTAGTACTTACATTGAAAAACACTTACTAATGAAGGTTAATTGAAGGGACCCTAAATTGTTATGTTCACTACAACAAATACTCATATTCAAGTAACTTCAATCGTTCTAGTTAGATACATAAGCAAATAAGTTAATAGAACACAAAACAGTTAAGTATTTCCAACTTTAAAAGATAACCATATGGTGGTGATGTCACTTCGTTACTTTAAGATTTGAACACTGCAATACTTTAGTTGGGTTACTTGAATGGTTCTAGAAACGGGTTTCCACAAAGAAATGACAGTGTACAGTGTATAGGAGACGACCTTGTTAGACCTAGATCTTGACAGTGGGTCACCCTCACCGCTGAAGGCACATCTGAAGAAAACATTGATCCACGCTTCATGTGATACCCAATAAGCGATAACAGTTAAGGTCGCGCCGATATCGTCGTCTTCTTTCTCCACAGGAACGTTGTCTCACCATCAAGTTTGTATATTGACCAGATGATGACTCAAATATGGACTAATTCGCAGGTCGCCCTTAAGTCCATGTCCTCTTGTCATTTACCATTCAAAAGCTGCTGCTATATCGGGCGGCAATCAATTAAATCTATGATAGATCACACTGGACCGAGGCTTGGAGGGCTGCTACGCCACTTCCGTTCTGTTCTCAAAAGAACCACACCAACACAACACGAAGAGCAGAAAGTAGAAACCACAAATACAAAGTCGTATTCATCATATAGTCACAGGGTCTTTTTAGGCATATATAGACTCCATTTCATTTGCACATCATGTTAGCCTGAGTTGTGCTTTTGATTTCAGAATGCCTGGGCAATGGCAATGGACGAGGGACATTAGGGACGGCGGCACCTTGAGCATTAGTGCCATGCATGCCGGACTGAAGGAGAGGGAGAGGGAAGAGCACTAGCACCGGCTCGGATCAGAGGAGAGAGAGAGGGAATGGGGGTGGAAGAGCGAGAGAGACAGTTAGAGGAGGAGCGAGAGACGGGAGAGGGAGAACTTCCGTCCATTAATTTTCCAAATGTCTGCAGCTAAGAATAGCCTGTCGACGTTTCTCTCTGCACGTTCCCTAACGCGCGGCGCGCGCGAGCTCTCTCTCTCTCCTTCCTCGCACTCGGGCACAACACACACACACACACACACACACACGCACATACACACACACAGGCACAACACACACACAGGTATGCCACTTGCTGCCCGCCCAGAGACGCGCGGCACGGCACCAACCAACCTCTTCCTCCCTCACCAAAACACACATAGCTCACACACAAGGCTGACCTTGACACAGTTACCAGGTCGTTCATGAAATAGCAATAAAAACAAACATAATCATCCATCCATCTCGACCACCCACACTCTCACACTCCCCCCCGAGGATCTCTTTCACCACAGAGGTATTTTACGCATTATTTTTTCCATTGATGTGTGCTAGAATGTGTGTATGACAGGGACAGGCATCATGAATCCAGGGCTGGGCATATGGCTATAGCTCCTAAAGAAATCAGGGCTCACCTCGCCGTGCACGGGTCTGGAACTTGAACGAAGGGGAGCGAGTCTGTGAGTGGGGGCTGTGTGCGTCATGTGCTGCAGCGCCTGGCGGCAACACACACATTGGCTACACACACAGGTTTCGAGATTTTTTCAGGCATTCAGCGCTGAATTGATCGGCTCTAGTCGCTTAGTAGCCTATAGTCCAAAATACTGGCTGATCTGGACGGAGACAATTTCGTGTTCTGATCTCTCTCTTTTTTTTTTTTTTTACATTTCTAGTCATTTCTACTATTTCTAAAGAAAAAGGGGTGCTATTTCCTCCCTCTCCATCCATCCATRCTTCCATCTTTCCCTCCCCTAAGGGACGCTGGACGGATAGCCGAGGAGGCCGTGGAGCGCACTTGTTCACGAAGGAGAGAAAGAGGACGGGCAGGACACTGTTTCTTTCCAGCGGGCAGAGGRACTCTGCGGGGCGGGGTTGGTGTTCGACTTTCACGGCTTCTGCACTGCGCTCGACCCGCTTGTYGAGATCACGATGACTGGTGGCAAGACACCGGAGCGGTGGCGGATGCTCCCCASTCCGCTATGGTGATGTTGCCCGCGTCCAAATGTCCCCTCCTCGGATGAGACCACGTATGAATGGACGGCTGTGCAGGTGATGGAGAGAATATGATCATTGTGTCGAGGGGGACATCATTTAATGTTAAGAGAATGCGATTCAGCGCTAATATTAGCCTACATTATATTTACAAACCACGACGGATTTCAATTAAAGATGATTATTGAATGCAAATAAGAAAATCAACAAATGTCACATTTATCCTTTTCGTGTATAAGGATGCCAGTTCATCTTTGCGCGCGTGTAAAGCGATGTGAGGTGGTGGAGACAAATTAGCCAGTGTACCAAACATTGCGGATGTTACAAAATAAATAAATAATCATAGATTTTAGCTCTTTTTTCCCAAAATTGTTGGTGTCTGAAACGTACCATGGCAACCACGACCAACATGCCCGGTTGAGGGGAAAAACTTGGTGGATTTATTTTCTTATTTTTTTATTTTGATAATCTGATTTATTTTAATATTGTGCTGTGGTCATGATGACAATTCAACATTATWTCTTCAAGCGAAGCACAAGAGGCTTCTGACGAGCCTGTCGCACCGTGGAAATGMTTCGGGATAAGACGATYGAGCAGCCATGAAGAACATGAAACATTTATACTAACTCATCTTGGAATGTCCCCAATCTGATATCCCCAATATCCCCAAAGAGCCTTGCTCTTCTTTTTTGGACATCTAAAAACGAACTGAAGAGGAATTGTGAAGCCTACTGCACTGATAGTCGTGCAACAAGCCAAGCTATCCAGCCCACCCCCACCCACGTTGCATTTTTTTACACCCGCACWTGACCATTAGCACTAACGCACCGACAGAGACCAAAGCCTACATGGCGTCTTCATCTTGTAAAGGCAGCACCATATAGGCTACCGTCCCCGCAACTCTCCCCCTGTGCAAGAAGCAGAATAAAACAGTTGTGTGTATGAGCAGTCCTCAGGCAGATGGGATGTAATGTTGTGTGGTCGTGCTGAGCATTCGCCTCCTTCTCAGCTACAGCTGCTTTGTAAAGATTTGGTGTCCAGAGAATGGCGCGGTTCGAAAACGAGATGCCGTCCAGGTATGGCGGCGGCCACGGCCATGGYCCAGGGCATGGGCATGGACCTGGAGGCCCTGGCCGCGGCGGCAGCCGYCAGGGCGGCCCGCCTGGAGGCCCCGGYGGCCAGCGGGTCTACAAGCAGTCCATGGCGCAGAGAGCCCGGACCATGGCCTTGTACAACCCCATCCCGGTGCGTCAGAACTGCTTCACCGTCAACCGCTCGCTYTTCATCTTCAGCGAGGATAACTTTGTGAGAAAATACGCCAAAAAGATTACAGAATGGCCATATCCTTTACATGTTTCTCATCACTGTGTAACATAACATCAGTGCTAAACCCCGAATATCAGGTAGGCTCACTGTACTTGCAATGTTATTATCCTAATAGGAAGATGATCTAATGATGTGACCTATCTATGTGACTCTACCATTAGCCATTCAGGTAGGGCATCATTAGGCTAGTGTGAGCATGTAATGACGACAACATAGCCTACTAGACAACAACACTCAGAGAGAGAGAGAGAGAGAGAGAGAGAGAGAGAGAGAGAGAGAGAGAGAGAGATGTTTGTAGTGCAGAGTTGCTGGTTGCTGATGTCAGCATGTTCAGTCTCAGCTCAGGGAAAACAGTGAAGGGGAAGGCAAGGAGGGAGGGAGAGATTATACAGCCACCATTTCTGCTTAGACTGAGAGAATGGAGTGAACTGGGCCTTGTCCTTATCAGCACACATATCTCTATGTTTTCATTGACGGATCATGCCTGTGGTGTGTTGGAGTGTATGTGTGTGTGCCTGACTACCTGTGTGTGTGTGTGTCTTGTCTGTGCTGTCCGTGTTTTCCCCGACGTTTGTTGTTGTGCCTGCATGTGTTTTCTCTCTGTGATTCTGTGCGTGTGTGTGCGTGGATGTGTTATGCTGATGATTTAGGAGGACCCAAAAGCGACGTTGATATAGTAACTCAGAGGTCTTTATTTTTCCGTATATAAACAAAATAAGGATTCTCCTGGATATAATCAATGGTAAATCCAAAACAGGATAATCTGAATCCTCTCGTTCAATATGAGAGGAAACGCCTGGGGAGACGCGACCACTCCAGTACTGCAGGTCGTGTGCGGGAAGGACTTGGCCTTGTAGTCTTACATAGAAACCTGCTCACACGCAGGCATCTGAAGAAGGTCAAAGAACACGACAGTGGCTCTCGAGAACAGGAAAACACAGGACAGCAAAA